>NC_056739.1:1799860552-1799926316 GCF_019279795.1 Protopterus annectens
AAAATGGATTCTTGAGGAGACAACAAGGCCCAAAGAAAAAGACAGCCGCTAAGGTAAAAATGCAAGGTTAGAGAGCGAAAAAATAGCACAAGGCTACTAGAATAGAGCTAGTAAGTAATAATAGATAATAATTAGGAGGTAACTGTATAAAGATATAAAATTTTACATGCCTGAGCCAGTGGAGACAATCCCGAAGCTTCAAGTGGCAAACGAGATCTGGGGAACAGCCGCTAAGCACTATGGGATAGGACTCAGCCTCAAACCAGTAGAAGCTCTCGAGCTTTAGTACAGGCCAAGACAGAGCCAAGTTTTGGCTCCAAACCCAACCAGCAAGAATGAAGGAGAGATGGAACAACATAACATCTTACATTTCACAGGAACATGTGCATTTAACTGAATGTTCTGATAAGCATCCAATAATTATCTCCGATTACATACCAATAATAACAAAAATGAAAACACAGGATAATGAAATAAAAAAGAGACACTAGTGCTTTCCCACCTATCTGTTGAAAAGAGAGGAATTTAAGGAATGGGTAGTGGAAATTTGGGAGTTACTAGAGAAGACAGAAATTGCTTCTGGACAAATAGCTAGGGAGTGGGATAAAATTAGAAGTTATGTACTCACCATAACGTTCCATCTGAGTAGGTGTATTCATTTGTCTGCAACCTGTGGGTTATGGATCCGATATCGGATCCGAACCGGCATGGTTTTCCAGCTATGGATCCAAGCTCTCAGCTCCTCCCCTCACCCATAATGCCCTGCTCTACCCTCATGACCTCAGATCGAGTTTGCCAAAGCAACAATACCCCAAAAAGGGTAACATAGAATATGCAGGAAACTGAAAGGCCAGGGGGATAGGAGGGCGGGATGGTTGCAGACAAATGAATACACCTACTCAGATGGAACGTTATGGTGAGTACATAACTTCTAAATCTGAAGTAGGATATTCATTTGTCTGCAACCTGTGGGACAGAGTCCCCAGCTACCTGAATCTTGGGCAGCCATCATGGAAGGATATTCCGGAGCACCCTTGAGCCAAAGGATGCTCTACCCCTAGATGCAAGATCCAACTTATAGTGGAAATAAAACGTGATGAGATGAAGCCCACGTGGCTGCAGCACAAATATCATCTAGAGGAATCCTAGCCTTGAAGGCTGCCGAGGTAGATACTGACCGGTTGAATGGGCATGAACACCCTCCGGTCGGCCTTCCTGAAGCTTGATAAGCCAATAAAATGCACTGTGAAATCCAGCGGGACAGAGAAACTTTAGAGATTGGCTTGCCCAAATTGAATTTTGCAAAGGAAATAAACAGCTGGTCGGATTGCCTATGACCAGCTGTCCTGTTCAGATAAAATCTAAGTTGCCTGTGAACATCTAATGAATGTAGCTTATATTCACCTTTGTTTTCATATTTAGGGAAGAAAACAGGGAGGTTAATGGATTGATTGATGTTTGCTTCAGAAGCGATTTTAGGAAGAAAGGACGGAGTTGGTCCTGAGGAGACACGAGTCGGATGAAATACCAAGTAAGGAGGTTTAGCTGATAATGCTTGAAGTTCAGAAACTCTCTTGGCTGATGTAATGGCTACCAAAAAGGCTGTCTTGAAGGACAAGAATTTGAGATCCACCGTAGCCGCTGGCTCGAAGGAGGGCGGTCAAGGCCCGTAGGGCCAGAGAAAAGGTCCCAAGGAGGAACTGCTTGTTTTATAGGGGGCCTGAGAAGAAAAGTACCTTTAAGAAAAATTTTACACAATTTGGCAGACATAAGAGGGTTAGAATCATGGCCAATATGATAGTGAGAAATTGCCGCCAGTTGTACTTTGACTGTGGAACTGCTGGCACCATCGTTAAAGAGAGTGGTTCGAAAGTCAAGCACTAAAGGGAGAGGAACCGTGAAGGGATTCAGGCCTTGCCGCTCCGCCCACAAAGAAAGCTTTCCATTTGCTTGATGCAAACCTTTCTAGTGGATGGTTTATGAGCCGCCACCAAAATGGCCTTTACGGTGAAGAAATACCGAGTCCTTATCAAGAGTGGAACTGGAGCAGCCAAGCGGTCAGCTTCAGGTTGTCCAGATTCGGAGGAGGAATGCAGGATGGATGGGATATCAGATCCGGGATGGGATCTAGAATCCAAGGAGGATTCACCGAGTGAGACCTTAGGAAGGGGAACCAGATCTGTCGAGGCCAGAATGGAGCAATGAGAATCATTCTGCAACCCACCCGAGAGGCTTTCTGAAGAACTTGGAGCATCAGAGGCAAGGGTGGATAGACATACAGAAGACCGGGTGGCCAAGCATGCACCAGAGCGTCTCTTGGGGTACCCACGGGAGGAGGTATTAGAGCGAAAAAACTGTCGCACTTGGTGTTTGAGGGAGAAGCAAAAAGATGCATGAAGGGTTCCCCACACGTGCGAATATGCGTTCCGCTACTTGACAATTGAGAGACCACTCGTAAGGGGTCAGAATGGTGCGACTGAGCTTGTCCGCTAGGATGTTGGACCGACCCGGAATGTGCGTTGCTATTAGAAAGCGATTGGTGGAGGTTGCCCATTCTCAAATTCTCATGGCCTCTCGACAAAGACGGTATGACCTTGTTCCTCCTTGCTTGTTGATGTACCAGACAACAGACATGTTGTCCGATTGAATCGCAATTGTTCCCAAGGGAAGAAAGTCCTGAAGTGCTAGCAACGCTAAGAGCACTGCTCTCATCTCTAGAACATTGATATGCAGTAAGGTCTCTGAATCGTTCCACGTGCCTTGGATCGTCCGGCCCGCAAAGTGCCCCCCCTCACCCGAGGCGGGAGGCGTCCGTGGTCACCGTGGCGAGAGGGGGAGAAGCACAAAATGGGCGGCCTTTGTGGAGATCCGGGGAGTGGAGCCACCACAAGAGGGACCGCTTGCAAGCCTTGCTGATCGCTATGGGATGATGCATGGGAGAGCAAGGTATGACCACTGTACTAAGAGCGTCCACTGTAGAATGCGATATTGAGCCTGGGAAGAGGAAGAAGTGCTATAGGCGATGCCATGGACCCTAGAGCCCTCAGGACCAACTCCGCTGGAACAGAACTTGAATGGAGAATGGCCCGCACCTGGAGCTGCAGATTTAGAACTCTGTCCGTAGTGAGGAAGGCTCAGAACTCCTTGTGTCTAGCCTGGC
Source organism: Protopterus annectens (assembly GCF_019279795.1). NCBI lineage: Eukaryota > Metazoa > Chordata > Ceratodontiformes > Protopteridae > Protopterus > Protopterus annectens. The sequence continues at coordinate 1,799,863,713 of NC_056739.1, forward strand.
CCCTATAAATTCTAAGAGCTGTGTGGGCCAGGTTGGACTTTTTGTATTTATTGTGATGCCCAGAAAGGAGCAAGATGGAGAAAGGAGTCTCGCCAATAGAAGTAGATGCCTTGTTGGGGCGTAAGAAGCCAGTCGTCCAGGTAGGGAAAGACCTGCACCCCCTGAAGCCTCAGGTGGGCCGCTACCACTGCTAATACTTTGGTGAACACCCTGGGTGCTGTGGTGAGACCAAAGCGAAGGACCCGAACTGGTAGTGACTGGCTCCCAGCCGGAAGCGGAGAAACCTCCTGAGCGCCTGTCCATCAGGATGTGGTAGTACGTCCTTGAGGTCTATCGAGCACATCCAGTGATTTTCTCCCACAAGGGGGAGAATAGATTGCAGAGTGACCATTCGGAATTTTTCTTTGGGGACTGCCAGATTCAAGAGAGAAAGGTCTAGGATTGGTCTTAGTTCCCCCGTCTTTTTTGGCACTAAAAAGAATCTGGAGTAGAACCCTGATCCGATCTGGTCTGGGGAACGGGCTGGATGGCTCTTTCTTTAGCAGATGGCCAATTTCTGCCAGCGGCCTCCCGTTGACCGGGTGGGACGTCTGGGAGGGACTTCAACTTTGGAAGGTGAAGGAAAGGAATGCGATATCCCCTGGATATGATTTGGAGAACCCAGCGGTCCGATGTTATGGACTCCCATGCCGCTAGGTGCCCAGGCCCCCCCGACTGCCTCCAGAGTAGAGCAGTCGGGCAACCCTCAGGGTTGCTGCGGCCGTTCAGAGAAAGGTTCCTGGACCCGAAGTTTCTGGGAGCCCCTCTGCCTCTAGGGCGGCGCCCTCCCTGTCCTCCTCTGCCACGGAAGGACTGGTTGTCCGGAGCAGGCTGGGACTGCTGTGACTTCGAACCACATCTTCTTCTGACCCTTTTGGTTCCTAGAATAGGGCCTCTGGGGTGCAGAGAAGCGATTCACGGCAGACAGCGCTCTTCCGTCCTTTTCGCTCTGGGTCAACGCGTCGTGAACGGTCTTGCCAAACAGAGCAGAACCATCAAAGGGCGCGTCGCAAACGACACCTTGAAGGGCTCAGAAAATGCAGTGACGGAGCCAGGCCTGACGCCTAGTGACCAGTCCTGTCCTCAGCTCTAGCGGCGCCCGCTGCATGGGAGAGTAGCATAGAAGTATTTGTAACTGACCTAAGAGTGGCCATACGGGTGGAGTGCAGAACTCTGTCCTCCTCCTAAATGGACTCAGGGGATGCAGCATATTCCTTAATAAGATCTCGCTGCATCCGAATAACATGTGCCAAATAGTTCAGCCCTTACTGAGAAGGTCGCCGAACTGAACATCCGCTTCCCAAGCGGGCAATCATCCGAGACTCCGTGGCCGATGGGTGGACTGAGGGACTCTCCTGAGCCAGTTCCCTCTTTGTGGCCGCCGCCAACATGGCATCTACCGGAGGCCCCTTACTCCAATGGGCCCGGGTCGGATGGCGGCCTAAGGATCGTATCCCGTCTTTTGGGAATTGGCTCCACGGTCTCCGGTTCCTTCCACGCCCCGCTGGTAATAAGGTCCACCCGGGGGTCGGCGGGGGGGCACACCCAAGAGGTAGACGGGCCCGCTTCAAATGCCTCCAAGAACACGGACTCGTCCGAGGAAAACTTGGGGGCAGACCACCCCCCCCTTATACGGAGTATTTCCATGATGTCTCCAAAGGAGACATCCTCGGGGTGACCGTGGGGAGCCTTCCCTTCCTCCAAGTCCGTGTCTTCTGTGAGAGACTCGGGGAGTCTATGTGCCTCCTTTAGCACGTATGCTTGCAGGGCCTCCTCTGGGGGGCTGTCAGAGGAGTCCTCGCTAGCAGCAATTTGCTCCATAGGAGCAACTTGGGGCATAGAAACGGGCTGTCCCAGGGGCGGATGGTGGAAGCCTGGCCCAGTGCAGAGGGAGCGGGACGGAGCCAAACAAGTGCCGGGGTCCGAGACCCTCAACAGAGCCCTCTCCACTACATCAAAAGCCGAAGGGGAGCCGACCTCACCAAAGGATCCGGCAATCGGCTCCTCGATCCGAGGAGTGGACCGAGCCGGCGCCAAGCACTCGGATCCGAAGGACAGTACGCTCCGACACAGACGGCGCCGAAGGAGCACTGATCCCCGGATCCGGCTCGGATCCAGGCTCCGAGGTCGGGTCCGACGCACTCGAGGGCAGGGTCGGATCCGGTACCAAGTACTATCGGCGCCGACCCACCCGGCTCCGGTTGCTCGGCTCCAGCTGCTCAACCCGGATAGCGGGTCGGAGAAGGAGCAATAGGCTTAAAAGGGTGTTGAGCTCCCCGAGGGGAGGCAAGAGCACTCCCATCTGCATCTGGGCCTGGATGAACCTTCTCATCATCCGGTCCAGATCAGCATCAGAAAGGCTATGGGTAGATTCGACGAGGCTACCGAGGTAGGCCTGGAGTGCCTCCTCGATAGCCTCGACGGAGTCGGGGTCTCCTCCTCCTCAGGACCCGTGAAAAGCACACAGGGACCGGAGCCGAAGGAGGAGATCAACCGAACGGAGCCGGGGAGAAGCCAGCTTGGCTGGCGGGCCGAAACAGAGGTCTCGGCCCGCGCTTGTGGTGCTTCTCCCTCCGTCCTTAGCAGCATCCCTCTCCTCTCCAGAAGTGGGAGGTTGAGTCCCAGGAGCAGGAGGGGTGCCACAGGGGAACAACTGTAGCCACAGTAGTCTCGGGGGCGGAGGCCGGAGCCGAGTCTGGCGGTAAAGACCCGCCAAGACCAGCTTGGACCTCCGCTCCTCAGTGCCCTGGGGTTGAACCCTGCACAAATGGAACAACCAGATGTGAGGTGTTCAACCCCAGACATCTAACACACCGAGTGTGGCCATCAGCCGGTGAGAGCTTATGGCCACACTCGGAGCATTTTGAAAAAATAGATTTAGGCTGATCAGCCATAATCTATCAACCACTAAAAGCTACTAAAAGTAACTTAAAACAAAAAGACACACAGGCCTACACACACACTCTACGCAACAGCGAGGGGAGGGAATAAAAACTACTTAATATAACTCAAATTAAACTCAAATTATACTTTTCAGAAAGGGAAACCTAAACTTTCACACAGAGTCACTCAAAGAACCAAAAAATTTTCTGATTTTACAAGTAATAAAATCCACTTAGCTGAGAGCTATGTACCCAAATCCAGTCACCAGCGCGGCAAACGAGATCTGAGGTCATGAGGGTAGAGCAGGGCATTATGGGTGAGGGGAGGAGCTGAGAGCTTGGATCCATAGCTGGAAAACCATGCCGGTTCGGATCCGATATCGGATCCATAACCCACAGGTTGCAGACAAATGAATATCCTACTTCAGATCATGGAGTTTAAAATAGGGTAGGAATAAAAGAAAGAAAGATATGGATAAGAAGAAACAAGAATTATTTAGAGGGACTGACAAATGTTAAAATATTGCAGAACGGGAACCTCACAGAACAAGAAGAGGAGCAACTGCAGAATGCTAAACAGGGATCACCGCTATAATATGCATAAGTTTAGAAAGATTGCTGTTAAGCAACTGTTTTTGATAATAATGCCAGAGTACAAACTTTTAGCACAACAACTCAGGCAACAGAAGTAGAATGGGTTATCACCAAGCTTAAGGTACTTATAACAAGGAAGACAAGAGATCCTGTACACGCACTAGAAATACTTCAGAAACTTTATGAAAGTCTGTATAAAGCAGAGAAATATGGAGATCAAGAAAAGGTACAAATGGAAATGTTTATGGAAGAATTAAATATGCCAAGGTTACAGGTGGATGAGGCTCAATTACTAACAGTTAGGATAGGAGGAGATGAGATACAAATGGTGATGTATAACCATTCGAAAAGAAAGTCCCCAGGAATAGTTGGTATTCCTGTGGAAATTTCGAAGCTAGGTGGGGAACAAAGCTGATAAAGATCTTGAAGGTTTTAACAGTATTTAAGAGGAGGAGAAGCACCAACATCCTGGAAGAAAGTGGTGGTGGCTGTAATACCTAAAGAGGGTAAAGACCCATCAGATCCAGCTTCATACAGACCCATTTCAATCCTAAACGATGAGTATAAAGTGTTTATGTCTATAATGGTTAAAAGAATGGTGAAGGTAATGCCAAAATTGATAGATATGGATCAATATGGTTGTGATGACTTACTACTGGACCAGTAATCAAGGAGCCTCAATCCTCACCACTGGCAACAGTGAAGGATGTACACTGAGAGGATAATAAGGTTCACACACAGTATTTCCAGATGCAGCTCTCCGTATCAGGTGCAATTTCCCTGAAGAGCACACAGCAACCGCAGTCAGTCCGGGCTGGTTTCTCGCTCCTTCTCCAGATCCCCAGTAAGATTCCCCACTTCCACAGCTATAGAGTTGAGATCTCAGCTGAGTGACCAAGCCAAAACCTGCAGCACTCTCTCTGTCCAACCAGTGCTTCGTGTCCCTGCCCAAGTAGCTGATACACACACACACACCTGGGAAAGGCCGACACAGGTTTACTAGCTATGCCCCCTTTTGCCCAGACTATAAGGTATGTCCCACTGCCACCAGTCACTCCTTATCATGTACTTTAAGGCCTTTAACAAAGGGTGCCCATCTTACTGTGTAATATTAATACTAATACAAATGCTAGTTTGAATAAGGGCAAGGCTATTATGAGTGGAACCACACACTATCACCAAATAAATTTGCAAGTACTCTCAAAACTTAAATATCTGTGCACAGATCAGCCATAATGAAAGGTTTAAATATATTTAATAATAAATAATAAAAGAACAAGACAGTACTAAATATATATTCACAGTGACAGGAGAGTTTAAAACACAGGAAACAACACTGCAAGACAGGCTCAGACAAATAAAGAAAAACAGTATCTAAAACTAAGCTTTACTATATTCCTGACTTAATTGAAGAGAATTACTGTACTCTACTAACTTACTAATAAAGCAAGACAGATGTGGTGAATGGATCTTCTAGTTGTTGGCAAGGTCCAAGACAGAATACAGAATGCTCTTTCTCACTAAGAGACTTATCAAATTAATATCTTAAATATTATTCCTGGGATAGCTTGCAGAATGACATCACTTCTTGTCATCTGACTCCTAGTCCCCAGGCCCAAACAACCATAGATGGCAGCTGGTAGCATTTAGCATCTACCTGTAAAAATACATAAACCTCAGGTCTTTGGCAGATGCTGGAAGTCATAAAACAATCACATTCCTTCATGTTTCAAGACTAGTAATTAGTTCACCCTAGAGACAATACAGAAAGCTCCCTAGTACAGACTTTTTGGCTCTGGCTGCACTGAAAACTGAAAGATACCATCTTTTATGACCTAGCCTATAAAGTAATTTAATTTCAAATATTTTCCTAAAGTTTGCAGGACTGAAGTTAACCCTCCATTTTCATCTGTTAACATATACATTTAAACAGTTACAATGGTGCATATACATTTATGTTCTCTTCCAGTAGGACACACTGTGTATACATTTTAAGCACAAGCACTTTACAAAATATTTTTTCAACACACGTGCCTGTACAAACCAGTCTGATATACACAACACACAGTTCTAATACAGTTCTAACACAAGCATCTTACATAAAACCATGTTAATATTCACAAATGACATATAATTATTTATAAAATTCCAGCTAGCTATACTAGCAGTATCTCCTTTCATCACACTTTCCCCCCTTCGAAGACTCAGGCTAGTTTTTCAAATGATCCTTGAGAAATGTTGCTGGAGAAGGATGAACCTATCTGGGAATACATTACCCCATACCCTGTCTTGAAAGCCCATCTGCGCTGGCATTGCTAACCCCACTGCAGCTCTACACTGACATAACATATGCGTGCAACCCTAGGCTTCACCTTAGTAACTTGGCATTTGGTTGGCTGGCTACATGGCTCGATGTAGCCATGTTCAGGGATTGTGGTCTGTAACTACAGTGAATTTCCTTCCATACAGATATGGCTGAAGTTTCTACAGTGCCTACACTATGACAAGACATTCTTTTCTACAATTGCATAGCATTCCTCCCTGGGTTGGAGCCTATGGCTGAGTTATACCACTGGGTGCTCTTCTCCCTCTGAGGACACCTAGCTGAGTACAGCCCCCACTCCATGGTTTGAAGTATCCACCTGCACAACAAATTATTTGCTGTAATCTGGACTGGCTAATACAGGGGTTCCTCCCAAAGCTCCTTTAAGCTTCTGGAATGCCTGCTCACATGTTGGGGTCCACACTACCTTATCTGGTCTGTGTCTCCTTGTCAGGTCTGTGAAGGGAGCAGCTATAGTACTATAATTGGGAACAAACTTTCTGTAGTACCCTGCTGTTCCTAAGAATGCCCTCACCTGCTTTTTGGTAACAGGGGCAGGGGCTTCCATTTTGGCAGGTTCTGGCCTAATCTTGCCACTCCCCACTCTATGTCCCAGGTAGGAGACCTCTACCATACCCACCTGACACTTACTGGCTTAATGGTCCACCCTGCCCTCTGTAGTCCGCCCAGCACCTCTCGGACATGCTGAAGGTGCTATTGCCAGGAATGGCTGTAGATGGCAGTATCATCCAAGTAAGTAAGGGCAAAATCTTCTGCTCCTGCTAGGAAACAATCTACCAGCTTCTGGAAAGTCTCTGGGGCATTTTTCATTCTGGAAAGTCTCTGGGGCATTTTTCATCCCAAAGGGCATCTTTGTGAACTCATACAAACCAAAAGGAGTCACAAAGGCTGACCTTCCTTTAGCGTAGGGAGTCAAGGGCACCTGCCAGTAGGCCTTGGTAAAAATCAATAGTGTTACGATACTTAGCCCCACCCGGGTGCTCTAGGGCTTCATCTGTCCTAGGCATGGGGTAAGCATCTGACTTTGTGTAACTATTTAATTTTCTGTGGCCCACACAGAACCTAGTGTTGCCATCCCTCCTTGGTAACAGCACCACTGCGGAGGCCAAGGGGCTGCCAGACTCCTGAACTACCCCTGTTACAACATTTCCTGTATCTCCTCCCTCAGAGTCTGTTTGACTCTCTCAGGCACCCTATAAGGGGCCTGCTTAATAGGCCTTTAGGATCCTCTACTCACATGGTGCTGCACCAGGTGGGTACACCCTCATTTCTCAGTGAAAATGTCCCCAAAAAAGAAGTTATATACTAACCATAATGTTCCATGTGAGTTGTTCATCTCGCCTTCATTCTTACAAATGGGTTCAGGGCCGATACCTCGGCTCCGAGTCAGCCGCTTTCACAAGCTCGAGGTTTTTGAGTAGCTCGAGACCAATCCCTATCCCATGATGTTCTCTGCCTCACCTCAAATCTAGTTTGCTGATCCCAATATATACAATATAAGTAACGAGTGTAACTCCAGCCGGAGTAAGAAATCCCATACAAAGACCTGCCAGACCTCAAATCTCTTACTCGTTCTTCGAGAAGCCTGGAGGGGGAAGGGGGAGGGAATGTAAGAATGAAGGTGAGATGAACAACTCACACAGAACGTTATGGTGAGTACATAACTTCTTTACGTGAAGTTGTTCAATCTCGCCATTCATTCTTACAAATGGGTAGCGTCCCAAGCAGCATTTATCCTGGCAGGCTCACGGGAGTATATTCCTGAGGACAGTGGAACCAAAGGAAGCTGTCCCAGGAGGCCTTATCTACTTTGTAATGTGTGATGAAGATTTGTGGTTCTGACCAAGTGGCAGCTGCACATATTGTATCTAATGGCAGTCAAGCCATGTAAGCTGAAGCGGTAGAAACAGCCCTTGTGGAGTGCGCCTTCACTTTATGTTCTAGCGGTTGATTCACGGAAGAGTATGTGAATCTTATACAATCTGTTAACCATTTGGAAAGAGTGACTTTTGACACAGGATGCCATTTCTTGGTATCTGAATGAGAGACAAAAAGTTGTACTAATTTTCTAAATTCTTTGGTTCTATCCAAATAAAATCTGAGTTGTCTCTGTAAATCAAGTTTATGCAACATATACTCCAACTTGTTAGAGTGGTTGCTGAAGAAGGTTGGAAGTTCAGTTGTTAGATTTAAATTAGCCTCTGAACAAACCTTTGGAAGGAAGGATGGATTAGTCCAGAGAGACAATCTGTCAGGGTGAAAAATCAAGTATGGAGGTTTAATAGATAAAGCCTGTAGTTCAAACACCCTGTGTGCTGATGTAATTGCCACCAAGAAAATGTTTTTCCAAGACAGGAATTTTAGTTGGTAGGAAGATGCAGGCTCAAATGGAAGAAGAATGATCCTAGACAGAACAAAGTTTAGGTTCCAGGGAGTGAAAGGTTGTCTAACTGGTGGTCTAAGATGTATGGTTCCTTTTAAGAAGGCTCTACATAACCTGTGAGACATGAGATTTGAACCTTCCGATCTGAGGTGAAAATTTGAAATTGCAGCCAATTGAACATGTATGGTAGGCTGCCGCAGCACCTTCATTAAAAAGTTCAGTCAAAAACTTTAATATGCTAGCAATTGGGGCGATGTACAGGTCAATATTATTTTGAGAAGCCCACAAAGCGAACCTCTTCCACTTCCTGATGATTAACTTTCTGGTTGAAGCCTTGTGTGAAGATACAAGGATATGCTTCACTTCCGAGGAAAGATTGTGGGACCTGGCTATGTTGGAAATTGGAGCAGCCAAGCTGTCAGTTTGAGGGAGTGAAGTGAAGGATGAAGATCCCCTGATGACTATGTCAGCAGATCTGGAACTGGGTCTAGAATCCAAGGTTCCTCTAGTTGGTAGAGTCAAAGGAAAGGGAACCAAATCTGTCGAGGCCAGTAAGGGGCTATCAAAATTACAGTCCTCCCCAAGGCTTTGGCTTTCTGCAGAAATTTTGGAATCAGAGAATGGGTGGAAATGCATATAGAAGTCCCAGGGGCCAAACATGGATGAGAGAATCTCTTGGGTTTTCCCCTGGTGGGGGATTCAGGGCAAAGTAGCTTCTGCATTTGGCATTCATGGGTGATGCAAACAGGTTGCAGCAAGGCTGGCCCCATCTGTGGAAAATCCTTTCCGCTACCTTGTTTTTGAGGGACCACTCATGCGGCAATAGAATAGCTCTGCTTAGTTTGTCTGCGATCACACTGGATTTCCCTGGGATGTGCGTCGCTATCTGAAAGCGCCCATTGGATACAGCCCACTGCCAGACTCTTAGGGTTTCTCGACATAGGGGATAAGACTTGGTTCCCCCTTGCTTTTTGATATACCAGACTACTGACATGTTGTTGGTCTGAATCGCAATCGTTCCCAGTGGAAGAGAGTCTTGGAAGTACTGCAACGCCAAAAGTACTGCTCTCATCTCCAGAACACTGATGTGCAATTTTGACTCTGTCTCTGTCCAGGTGCCTTGGGCTGTTCTTCTCTGAACCCCCCCCCCACCTATCAGAGAAGCATCCGTGGTCACCGTGGCTGATGGCGGGGGAAGAACAAATGGGGGACCTACTGTTACATGTTGGCTGGTCAACCACCACTGTAGATCTTTTTTGCATGAATATGTAATGATTATCAAGAATGACATCGGAAGTTGTTGGAAAGACCATTGGGTGAAGAGTAACCATTGAAGTATTCTCATGTGCATGTGCCATAGAGGAACTGCTATGAGACTTGTTTTAAAACTTGAGAGGCTGGTACTTTGTTTCGTGCCAGAATGTCTGATGCCTGTTGCCGAACTGTGACTATTCTTTCCAGGGGCAATTTTACCATGGCGGTGGTGGTGTCTAAATCTGCTCCGATAAAGGAAATACGCTGTGATGGTGTCAACGTAGACTTGTTGAAATTTATAGTAATTCCTAACTGGGAACACAGTTTTAGAGTAAGGTCCCTGGACTGAACTAGTTGATGACTGGTGGTGGCGGTGAGGAGCCAGTCATCCAGGTATGGAAACACTTGGAATCCTAGACGCCTCAAGTGAGCCATAACCGCTGCCATGCATTTGGTAAACACTCTGAGGGCTGTTGTGAGAAAAGGGCAGTGCTTGGAACTGATAATGACTGGCTCCCAGGCAGAAATGCAGGTGATCTCTGGATGGTCTGGCCATTTTGATATGATAGTACGCATCTTTGAGATCTACAGAGCACATCCAATTGCCCGTTCCTAGAAACGGAAGAATCGACTGAAGAGTGACTATCCGGAACTTCTCTTTCTTTAGAAAAGTGTTGTGGTTGCTGAGGTCCAAGATGGTCCTCTGGTCCCCTGTTTTCTTTGGAACTAAAAAGAATCTTGAGTAGGTTCCGGATCCTATTTGGTCTGCTGGGACTGGCTGGATGACTTTTTTTTTTCTAGCAACCTTTGAATTTCTATGGTTGCTTGATCCCTGAGACTGGGTCGAACATCTGGGATTTTCTTTCGTACGGAGGGTGGTTCTGTTAAGGGAATGACATATCCTCTGGAAATAATGCTTTGTGCCCAAGAGTCTTTTGCAATTTTTAGCCAGGCATCTGGATACAAAGACAAGCGACCCCCGACTGCCTCCAGAGCAGGACAGTCGGACCTCCTTTCAGAAGCGCTGGTAGGGCTTGCCAAAGAACTGATCCCTGTCGCCCTGGTTTTGCGCACCCCCCCTGCCACCTGGGTGATGTCTTCCATTATTGCCTCCTCCTCTGCCCCTGGAGGGGGATTCACTGCGTGTGTCCTGAAAGGCTCCTTGGGACTTGCGGAACCACATTTTTCCTCCTTTTTCCCCTTTGGGGTACGGTCTAGTAGGGGTGGAAAAATGGACTCCTATGGCAGATAGAGTCTTTCCATCTTGTTCACACCTAGTGAGGGTCTCCTTGACTTTAGGCCCAAAAAGGGACGAGCCATCAAATGGGGTATTAACAAAGGAAGACTTGAAGGCTTCCACAAAGGAGCATAAACACATCCAGGAATGTCTCTGAAGAGCTATTCCTGAACCCACTGCCCGACTCGTGCCATCAGCTGCGTAAGAAATGAGACCCATGGATGAGTTAACTATGAATTAAGGGTATTGAGCTGGGATGTCACCTTATCAGGAATGCCCTCAGCTGCAGTACTCTGTAGGGTATCTCCAAGCTCTTTAAGGAGATCTCTCTGAAGTCTGGTAAAGTGTGTCAAATAGTTCATTGATCGCATAGCAAAAGTCACTGAACTAAAAATGCGTTTCCCATACCTGTCCATAATCCTGGAATTTCTATTAGGAGGATGGACATTAGAAGAGGTTTGAGACATCTCTTTCTTGGTGGCCGCCGCCACCACCATGGCATCAACCGGCACTCCTTTGGTAAGAAACATTTTGTCCTGTGGAGAGGTAATAAACTTGTTGGGCCTCTGAGGGACAGGTTCCACCGTATCAGGAGACTCCCACCCCTTCGAGCAACTAAATCCATTAATTCATTGAAGGGTGGAGTCACCCAGGAGGTGGAGGGCTGAGACCCAAAAGCCTTCAGAAGCACCGACTCATCATCAGTAGGGTTAAAGGACTGCCAGCCACCCCCTCTGTCTTAGGATCTACAGGATATCAGCAAAGGAGATATCCTCCGAGGGGGACCATGGGGACCCTTCTGACTCCTCTAAGTCAGTGTCTGATGTGACAGACTCCTGCGGGGAGTCTAAATGCCTCCTCTTGCAAAGCTTCTTCCTGGGAACCTCATCAGTGGGAGCTTCTGGTAAGGTTACAGTAGAACATGGGTCACCCAATGGGGCTACCTGAGGCTCTGGGTCTCGACGCTTTAAGGTTACCTGTGATGCAGAGGTAGAACATGGCACTTTCGGCGATGAGGAGGTAAGCCCTGATAAAGTGGGAATCTTCGAAGACATAACTCTCCTCATGGCATCAAAAGCCCCACTGCTCTGATGCGAGGAAGCAGCCGGTTCCCAAGAAGATTGCAACCTCCCCGGCACTGAAACAGTGAAACCGGAGGAAGGAGCCGAGCTCATCCGTGCCGATGCTTAAAGAGGAAGGGTCGGTACTGACCCATTGGTTTGAGACCCCCCCTCAAAGCCAACCAGAGAGTGTCAACTCCCAGACTCCTAGAAAGGCATCGAAGTAGTCTGAGTCGATGGAGCCGATGGCACTGGAAGAGGCCTCAGCTCCAAGGGTTCCATGATCATCAATTCTACCCCCTCTGGCTCCAAAGGCACTGCTCGGCTTGGAGGAGGAGCAGGCACAGTAGGCAAGAACGTCTTCGGCTCCAAGACCGATTGGGCCAGAGCCGACAACAATTTGGCTAATGCCAGGTTCTGGAGGAGCCTCTGCACCACTCAGTCCACATCCACATTGGAGAGGCTCCTTGAAGAACGAGTCGAAGGGATAGATGAAGCCACTGATTGTAAGATTGGTGATTTCAAAACTTCGGAGACTGGCTCCAATACCGGGGACCGGCTCCAAAAAACTTGCTCGGTTCCGAGAACTGTGGAACCGGTGAATGCATCTTCTCAGCCAATTTCAGAGCAGAAGACTTCGGCTCCGAAGAAGCTTTCGAAGACTTAGATCCCTTGGAAGATTTGGAAGTCTGGTCAGCCTTATCAAGAGATTTCTGAAATTTAGGTTTCAACAAACCTCTAACCACTAGCTTTCTCCTGCGTTCTAACAAGACACTGCTGCTGAACGAATGACAAATGGAACAGTCCTCCTGAAGATGGACTGCACCCAGACAGTGTACACAACTCACATGTAAATCAGTAATGAACATTTTTTGTCCGCACTTAGGGCATTTCTTGAACCCTGACTTCTGTCTCTCTTTCTCCTTTTGATCAGCCATAATGGAAATAACTATATATCTAAATATATATAACAGCCTAGACAAACAAACACACTGGCTAGGCTAACACCGCACTCTAAAATAAACAGTTAAAGATTCAAACAGCTATAAATGCCTAGACAAACAAATACACTGGTTAGGCTAACACCAAACACTAAGATAAACAGTTAAAGATTCAGCTATAGAGAACAATACTCTCACTCTAAGAAGATACAGTTATAAAGAGTTATGAACACTCTAAAAGGGGTTAGGGATTAACTAAAATGCAGCCAATAAAAGGCCTAAGAGCAGCCGCTCTAAAAACGAAAATTCACGTCAGAAAATAATTAAAGAAAATGACTAAATACTAGTCTATGGTTAACTAGGCAAAATACACACTTTCTGAACAAATTCCTATAGTAATATATAGAATAAATTTAGAAAATACAAAAATACTGGCCCGAGCTCCACTCTCGACCTCCAATCTGTTGCAGTGGCAAACTAGATCTGGGGTGAGGCAGAGAGCATCATGGGATAGGGACTTGGCCATGAGCTACTCGAAAACCTCGAGCTTGTGAAAGTGGCTGACTCGGAGCCGAGGGATCAGCTCCGAACCCATTTGTAAGAATGAACGGTGAGACTGACCAACTTCACATCTCCTGTTACACTGCTCGGATTTCTTGAACCTGGGTGGGGCATAGCTGCTGGGACATTGCTACCCCTTCCACTGAGGTGTCAGTCCAAGCCTCACTTAGGAGATCAGTCACCAGATCTCCCTCAGACTCCTTCTGCCATCCACTGCAAATACTCAGCACAAGGGCCTCTCTATCATGGTAAGGTTTCAACATGTTAACATGGTACAGTTTGTGGCCCTGACTCCTGCCTAGCAGTTCTACCATGTAGTTAACATCACTGACCTTCCTTACCACTTTGAAGGGTCCCTCCCAAGCTGCCTGCAGCTTGTGTCTGACAGGAATGAGAACCATAACCTGCTGCCCCACAGCATACTCTCTGGCTCGAACATTCCTATCATACCAGATCTTTTTCTGCTGTTGGGCTTCTGTTGGCTTCTCCTGGGCAAGCCCATGAGTTCCCCTGAGGTTTAGGACATATGCCACAAAAGACTCCTTGTGGGATTCAAACTTATCCTCCCACTCATTGAGAATCAAATTTAGAGGTCCCCTCACCCTATGCCCATACAGCAACTAAAAAGGTGAGAAACCTGTGGATTCTTGGGATATCTCTCTGTAAGTAACAACAGATGGGGCAAATATTTGTCCCACTCCCTCTTATACAAGTCTGCAAATGCCTGTAGCATGGTCTTTAGTGTACAGTTTAACTTCTCAACCAGACCATTAGTCTGCGGGTGGTAGGGGGTGGTCTTTAGGTGCTTCACCCCACAGCACTCCCACAGACAAGCCAGCAGGTGTGACATGAAACTGGCACCACTGTCAGTCAGTATTTCTTTTGGGAAAATGAACCTGCTGAAAATCTCTAACAAAGCATTTGCCACCTTTTCTGCCTTAATGGAGGACAAGGCCACCACTTCAGGGTATTTGGTAGCATAATCCACTACCACTAGGATATACTTCTCCTCTGTGGAACTTGGGGTACTCAGAGGCCCCACAATACCATAGCTACCCTCTGAAATGGGTCCTCAATCACAGGCAAAGGCACCAAAGGAGCTTTGACCTTGTCTCCTGCCTTGCCTACCTTTTGGCACTGCTCACAGGTCTTGCAGTACCCTGTTACATCCCTGGAAATCCCAGACCAATAAAAGTTTGGTACACTTTATGCCCATATGACCTGCAAAGGGAAGGGAATGGGGCGGCCATGGTGGTGCTGTGGTTAGCATTGCCGCCTCACAGCAAGAGGTTCTCTGGTTCGATTCTCGGCAGGGGTGCCTTCTGTGCGGAGTCTGCATGTCCTCCCTGTGGTCGCGTGGGTTTCCTCCAGGTGCTCCGGTTTCCTCCCACATCCCAAAGACATGCAGTAGGTGAATTGGACACTCTAAATTGGCCCTAGGTGTGAGTGTGTGCGTGCATGTGTGTGCCTTCTGTGGAAGGTTGGGAATGCCATTGGCTACAGCTAGAAGGGCCAGATGGTAGGCTCTGGGCACCACCAACTGCTGTATTCTCTCACCCTCTAGCCTTCTTTCAGGGGTCCACACTCTGTACAGTAACCCTTTGTCCCAGTATACATATTCCCCTTTTCCTTCAGACTCGGGTGCCTTCCTGGCTACCTCCCTAAAGCTTTGTAATGTAGAGTCTGACAGCTGAGCCTGTCTCAACTCTCTCTTTGTAACCCTTCCCAACTCCCCTTCTACAGGAAATCTGGTATCCTCTGACAGCAGTGCCTTACTGTCAGCCTGGGTACTACTACTCACCTCTGCCCTTGCAGTCACTCTGTCCAAGGGAACATCAGTACCCACCAGCAGCTGTGGCTTACCTTCAGTCTCAATACTACAGGGTAGCTCCCTCCCTGAAGTAGCCACCTCACTTGTCCTGGCTTCAAGTGTGCAGTCTGTCTGGGTCCCCCTCCTCAGGCTACCAGACGCACATGCTTGTCTCCAAGCCTGACTTGGTATAACTGCATGCACACAAGGTACTGCATTATCAAAACCATTCCCTATTAGGACATCTACAGGGATATCCTCAAATACACCTACTTGCTTGGTTCCATTTCCACCCTCTCAGTCAAGGTGACCCTAGCCAAAGGTATTTGGAATGGGGCCCCTCCTAAAGCTCTGACTGGAGTAGACTGCCCAAGCAAGTAGTGCTCCTCTTTAGCCACTGCAGGCTTTACAATGATTAGGTCAGAGGTCAAATCTCTCTTAGCAGTGGCATGTTTTCCATCTACTAAGGTAGGATATAACCTCTTGTGGTGGTTTGGTACCTTTGTTGTCTCCAGACAACTTACCACTAGCATTCTGTCATTCCCACTTGCTGGCTCTCCCCTACCTTCTGTTCCACACCTTGCCTCTTTGGACATCTATATGCTACATGGTCCCACTGGTTACATTTAAAAATGTAACCCTTGATCCTGGCCATGTAGCTGTCCTGAACTAGTGGCTTGCCCTGTTACTAGCAGTTTAGGCTGCCCACCATGGGTTCCCTTATACCCATGTGCAGCACTGGGTATCCCTTTCCTGTGCAATGATGCCCTGCTTACTAGGTATAGGTCTCCCTTCTTCCCCAACTCATCTGTAATACTACATTCACTATCTGCCAACCACATTCTCATGTCCTCAGGCAAAATGCTACGGGCTTGTTCCCTCACCAAAAGGGCTGTCAGGCCTTTAAAAGTGGTGACCTGACACCCACTCACCCACCTATGAAAATAACTGCTTAACTCAGTAACTCAGCAAAATAATCACACAAACTTTGATATGCCTTGCTTATACGTTCACAAACCTTTTTTCTATAAGCTTCAGGTGTTATCTTAAAACACTCTAATAAACAATTTTTAACTATGTTATATAACTATGTTATAATTTAAGCAATCAGTATCAGACAATTTAGAAACAGCACTTACAGCTTTACCTTGGAGTAAGGGGGTCAGGAACAGTACCCAGAGTCCTTGGTCAACATTACACTGTTTACATGCCCATTCAATATATGAATGAAACTATCAAAATGATCACTGTCTGAAAATTGTGGAGGAAATTTACTGACCTTTATTGCTTCTAGGGTTTGGTTACTCCCTTCCCCACTACCTCCCTGACCCTGGCGAAGAGTCAGGATTTCCTTTTCATGTTGCCTCTGCCTCTCATTTTCTTCAGCTTCCAAATGTCTCAGTCTCTCTGCTGATTCTAATTCCATTTGTTTCTGTTTCTCCCTTTCTTCAGCCTCCAAACACTGCAGTTTCTCATTTTCTTCAGCCTCTAAGCACCACAGTCTCTCTGCAGATTCTATTTCCAAACGTTTGGCCTCCAGTTCAACTCCAGATTAATTTTTAATTCCTCAGAAGGAAGGCCGAACTGTCCATTTTCTGAAAGTTGTACCTCCCCAAGGCTAGTCTGTTTTTCCTCCTGGATGCTGGTCTGTGCTGCAGCTGTGACTATGGCTGCAATCATTTCCACTTTAGTCAGGTTGGCATGCACCAGTCCTTTGGCTTGGCACATCTCAGCCAACTGGTTCCCTGTCAGCTTGTCATAATCCTCTGCTGTCATCATTGTCTGCTCTCACTGATGAACTAAGCTAACAAAAATAAATAAAACTATTGTGATATAAAACTCTGAATGTCTACCGTGTGGTTGCTTGAGAGTACAAACACCTTCTTTAGTGACCACTTTTTACAGGCTACAGGAGTTCAATATCCATACCACTGAATCCCAATATGTGGATATCCCTCCACTTCCAGCTAAATGTAATGTGGATATCCTACAATTGCCCACAAAATGTGACCACCCGTCACTGGACCTCTAATCAAGCAGCCTCAATCCTCACAAATGGCAACAGTGGGGGATGTACACTGGGAGGATAATAAGGTACACACACACAGTACTTCCAGATGCAGCTCTCTGCATCAAGTGCAATTTCTCTTAAGAACACACAGAGACAACAGTCAGTCTGGGGCTGGTTTAGGATCATAGGAAGTTACTAGGCTACTGGCCCCGAGGCCCTTATAAGCCTAGCCAAAAGTTTAGCCCATGTTTAGACAAATCAGCACCCGATGCACCTATCCAGCAGGGACATGGGTGGAATCTCAGGGGCATATATTCTGTTTCCCATCTAGTTATCCATGTTGCGCTTAAAAAGGGGTAAAGAGGTACTCTGCTTGATGTGGAGAGGGAGTCTATTCCAATAACTGGGAGAGTCTCTGTGACATAAACCTGTCGCTCCAACAAGTCTTGTTGATGTCACAGACCAGGTTCCGGTCGCGCATGCGGGTTGCTCGGGTGGAGCTTGACTTGCGGATATGCAGCAGTCCCATCAAGGTACGGTCTGTAAATGCCTTGTATGCCAGACAGAGGTCACCTCTGAGGACTCTGTAATGAAACCAAGTAGAGGGCTAGGGTTTTTAGCCTGTCTGTGTATGGTAGATGTTTGAGGCCCTGGATTCTCCTGGTGAGGAACCTCTGTGGTCTCTCCAGCTGCTGCATGTGCTTTGTGAGGTACATGCTGAAAGGGGCGCTGAACTCAATAATGGGCCTTATAAGGGAAGAATACAGGGATGTTATGACCTCCTTGTCCCTGGATGAGATAGCCTTACTTATGAGGTGGGCCATGTAGAAGGCTTTCCGTACAATGGAAGCAACATGGTGGTCAAAAGTCAGGTTGTATCAACCTGGGTGCCCAGATCCCTCATGACTGATTGAGGTGCTTAGGACGTTGTTATTAATGTGATAATTTGTGGGTACGTCACTCTCCCCAAAGGGCATTTTTTGGTATTCATCTTGAGGCTATGTTTCTGGCACCAGTCATTTGTCTGAGTGAAACCCTCTTGGAGGATGTCCACATCACTAGGGGAATTTATGACAGCACCCAGCTTGCAGTCATCTACAAACTTGGTCAGCTATAGCCCACTGGTTTTGGCCTGCACCTCGGAAAAGTATATCCCAAATAACAGAGGCCCAAGATCAAACCCTGGGGTATGCCACTTGTTACAGGTCTACTGCTTGAGGTGGGTTCCCCTATTTTGACTATGTGGGTTCTATCAGTGAGCCAGTTTGCTATCCATCTGGTAACATATGGATTGATGCTTAGCTGAGAGAGTTTGTCTATTGTGCCCGAGTGGGGAATAGTGTCAAAGGCTTTGGCCTGGTCAAGTTAGGCAGTGTGCATCATCTTCCCCTCATCCATGGCTTTGGTGACTGTCTCACAGAAGTCGGCCAAATTTAGCAGACATGACTTCCCCTTGATGAAGCCAAACAGTGTGGGATCAAGTGTTTGGAGATTGCAATATTCTTGTTAATGAGGTCCATGATAATCTGTTCCATGGCCTTGTTAGGCTGATGGGTCTATAATTTCCCGGATCGCTGGACGCTCCACCTTTGTGTAAAGGGATGACAGTGGCTGTCCTCCACTCAGCTGGGATGAAGCTGGTACTCAGGCTTTGGTTAAATAGAGTGCCTAATGGTGCTGCAAGTTCCTGCCTGACTTCACGTAGGATGCAGCCTGGGATGTTATCGGGTCCCATGGGGGCTGTATTTTTTGCCTTTGAGAGAGCAGTTATGACCTGTTTCCTAGATATAAGGGGAAGGGGACAGATAATTGGGATGTCCTGATTTATAGATGGGGGGAACAGAGGGGTAAAGTTTTCACTGAATCTGTCAGCCAGCATGTTTGCTATATCTACAGCATTTGTATTTGTGGTATCCTTGACCACCAGTTCTGAACAGATCTGGGTGCTTCCTTTGAAGTTGTGGACATATATGAAGAAGGCCTTATGACTGTTTCTAGTAGATGTGGCCAATCTGGACTCAAAGTGTGCTTTGGAGGATTTCACTAGTGCTCTTATTTGCTTGTTCAGGCTAAGGAGACATTGCTTCTTATTGGGCACCTGCTCCTTCTTGGTCTTGGACAGCAATTTTTTTCCTTTTGTTATAGAGTTTATTTACTGCAGATGTCCACCAGACAGGTTTACTCTTCCTTGCGGAGGATGATTTAGTCCTGATGGGTATTCCTGATTCCATGCATCTATATAAATGCTCATATAGTGCTTTGGTGTAGTTTTGGATATTGGTGGCAGTTCCTACAGAGGGGGAGGGGGCTGTGAAGCTGTTTATACCATCCCATCAGGAGGCTGTAATCAGCTTTGGAGAAGTTTTTATGTTTAATCCTAGCTAGAGGGAGGTTGGGGGAGATGGTGACTTCAAAAGTGACTGCTTTGTGGTCGGACATTGCCATGGAGGATGATACTATAGGGATGCTGCAGTGGTTACTCATGTTGATTAATGCCAATTTCAAGATATTATCACCCCTTCTGGGGGTATCGACTAGCTGTTCCAAGGCATTTGCATTGTCAAAATCAAGGAGTCTCTGGGCATTTGTGTTGTAGCATGAGTAGTTTTAACCTCATCACGTTTCCTAAAAAAGGCACTATAGGGGAGGCAAGAGCCTTTGCCAGAAGCCTGAAGCCCAGGTGAGACAGATGCAGACCATCTCTGGCAAAGCATCGTGGTCTGTCAATCATATCTTCCCAGGCTGTCAGGTACTGGATCCCCCTGGAATGAAACCAGAAACTAAGCCAATTGATAAAGTCAATCATTTTCTGTTTGCATTGAGGCATCATTCTGGGTGACGGCAGAATGCTGCTTAAGGCTAGGGGCATACATGCTTGGGATACATAATCAGAGAGCTCAATCATGTCTTTCTTCATATTGTCCAGAGAGGTACGTCTCAAGTCATTCACTCCAACATGGACTACAACAGAGTCATAACAGTACCTGTTGTTGAAAGACTTGAGTGCGTGTGTGATATGGCAGATTCTGCCACCTGACATACAACTAACTGTGACTTTCTCCTTATCTAGCCTGGTGAGAGGCACATCTGTGTGTCTCACAATGGAGTCTCCTATGACTAATATGTTGGGTTTATGGTGAAGCCTTAGTGGTTGTGAGGCACAGGTGTGTAGAATATGCATGGTATATGGTGTGGAGGGCTCTGGAAACCGCGTGTGTTTTTGCCTCGGAGGTCTCCATTGTTTGGGTATGTTTATGTGGAGGACCTCCGCACATGTGGGTGTGTGCTGTGTAGTTGTGGGTAGTGTCTGAGGTGCACTGATTGTGTTGACAGCCTTTTCAGTGCCAGACATATTGGCTTGAGGGGGAGACAGCTTGGACTCTAGGTTCCTAATGTAACTCTCTCTCTCTCTCACAAATTGCACTCCTAGGTGGTAGTAGTAGTAGATGGTTGTCCATGTGTACATGAGGCGGTTGCTATACTGTCTCAGGATGCCCATACCAACCAGACTGGCAACAGAAACTGTAGGAAATTGTCCATCCATATTTGTCAGAATCTGAGGGAGAAAGGCCAGGGACTGCTAAGGGGTGGGCCTAAAGCCCAAGTGCTTAAACCAAAACTAAGAGCTTAGAATAACACTTAATTTAGACAGGCTATAAACAAGCAGTAATAAATGCAACAGAAAAGATGCAGTTGAACACTTTAGAGAACAGGCAGCAAGTAGCAGGAAGACACAAGGCAAGATGAAGAAACAGAGTAGTAGGAAGAAACAAAAATTAGAAAAATATAAGCAGCTGAAGAAAGTTTTTTTTTTATATGAAGTAAAAAGGGAGAGAGCAGGAACAGAAGATAATTCAAGGTTAAGGGACTATTGGGTTTGGCCTTCCCAAATGATCACTATGGTGGGAGGGTAGCAGAAAAAACATTTCAGCACAGATCAGAATACAATGCTAGCAAATATATAAATAATTCAGTCAATCAAAAATAAGACAGTGCAGAACTCTGAACAAAGCGCCAAAAAATATACTTATCAGCACTATATTTCCAGACTGGTTGAGAAGTAATGTCAGTCAGAACACAAGGAGATTATTCTCACTCTTTCTCCAGATCCCCAGTAAGACTCCCCAGTGGCACAGCTACACAGCTGAGATCTCAGCTGAGTGACCAAGCCAAGAACTCCAGCACCCGCTCTGTCCAATAAGTGCTTTGTATCCCTGCCCAAGTAGCTGACACACACACTCTTTGAGGTTAGATTTACACACAGACACACACATACACATGGGAAATGCTGGCACAGGTTTATTAGCTATGCCCCACTTCTGTCCAGAATATAAGGTAGCTATCACTGCCACCAGTCACTCCTTATCAGCTACGTTAAGGCCATTAACAAAGGGTGGCCAATTTTACTGTGTAATATTGATATTAATACTAATGGTAGCTTGACCAAGAGCAAGGCTATTAGGAGTAGACCACACAGGGTCACCAAATAAATATGCAAGTACTCTCAAAATTTAAATATTTCTACACATATCAGCCACAATGAAAGGTTTAAATACATTTAATAATAATTAATAAAAGGACAAGACAATATTAAATATATATTCATAGTGACACCAGAGTTCAAAACCACTGGAAATATTTAAAACAACATTGCAGGAAAGTCTCAAATAAATAAAGAAAAATATCTAAACTAAGCTTCTTTATACTCCTGACTGTATCTAAGAGACTTACTATAACTTAAGAGCTTACTAATATAGTAAGGCAGATGTGGTGAATGGATTTTTTAGTTGTTGGCAGGTCCAAGACTGAGTACAGAATGCTCTGTCTCACTAAGAAACTTCTCAGATTAGTATCTCAAATATTACTGCTGGGATAGCTTGCAGAATGACATCACTTCTTGTCATCTGACTCCTAGTTCCCAGGCCAAAAGAACCATTGATAGCAGCTGTTAGCATTTAGCATTTACCTGTAAAAATACATAGACCTCAGATCTTTGGCAGATTCTGGAAGTCATAAAACAACTGCATTCCTTCATGCTTTCAAGACTAGTAACTAGTTCACCATAAAGACAATACAGAAAGCTCCCTACTATAGACTTTTTGTCTCTGGCTGCATTGAAAACTGAAAGATACCATCTTTTATGACCTAACCTATAAAGTAATTTAATTTCAAATAGTTTCCTAAAGTTTGCTGGACTGCAGTTAACCCTCCAGTTTCTTCTGTTAACATATACATTGAAACAGTTACACTAGTGTATGTACATTTCTGTTGTCTTCCAGTAGGGCACACTGTGGATACGTTTTAAGCACAAGCACTATACAAAATACCTTTTTAACACACATCTGTACAAATCATTTTGATATACAAGACATACAGTTCTAATACAGTTGTAACACAAGCATCTGATATAAATCATGCTGATATTCACAAATGACATATAATTATTTACAAATGTCCAGCTAGCTGTGCTGGCTGTATCTCCTTGCATCACAATGGGCTGTGGAGGAGAGGTAAACAACTGACAACATTAACAGAACACTGATGACAATTCCACTGTTGCTGGTGGGTCTTGATGCAGCAAAAGCATTTGACAGAGTAAGCTGGGAACATATGAGCAGGGCAATGGGAGCATTTGCATTCCCTGATAAAATTATAAGGTTGGGTAGGAGGATATATGAGGGGTCTGAAGCAAACATTAAAGTGGGTGGGTTCCTTCCTGATAATTTCTGTTTGAACAGATCAGCCAGCCAGGTGTGTCCCTCTTTCCCTTTTGTTATTTGCACAATATTTAGAACCATTGACAAAAAAATTAAGAGACTCAAAAATTCAAGTATATAATTGGTGTGGAAGTCAGGAAAAGCTGGCTTTGTTTGCAGATGATATTATTTTATACCTGATAAAACCAGAAAAGGACACTTCAATCCTGTGGAACATTTTGAAGCACTTTCAAATATTTTTGGGATACAAAATTAATGAAGCTAAAACAAAGGCAATAGTTATAAATTATGTACATATATATATATATGGTTCAGCAATATCCATATTTATAGGGACATGGTAAAATTAAGTACTTAGGAGTATGGATTAAAAAAGATTCTGGAGTGGCAGCTAAGGATACGTGGGAAGAGACTAAACAAAATATAATACAAAAACTGAGAAACTGGAAGCTGTGTTATATGGATATGGATAGCAAGACAGAAGCAAGATACAAGCAGTTAAAATGTTTTTAGTCCCTTTAATTTTTATACACAGGTCAGGCATATTTTTATCAACCAGAGGAGAAGTTGTGGATAGCAATTAATAAAGAGCTGAAGGATTTTATCTGGGAGGTGAAGAAGGCAAGAGGCAAGTGGGACAAGTTCATTCTTCCAAATGAACAAAGCAGTTTCTGAACTGAAATAACTCGAAAATGTCCACAAGCGATGGAAACCAAAAAACAGTAGTAATAAAACTTCAAGTCTTTATTTCACCACCACGAAACAAAATCCACAATGAAATCAAGCGCTTTCGCTCGGTTAGTACCGAGCTTTCTCAAGATAAAAACCTAGGTGCAGTGCCATCTATAAATAGGTATAAATGAGTCATCTGACTCATTCATTAACATAATTAATAGGAACTCATTATACTAGATACAGAAATGTTACTAGAACTCGCATTAAAAAAACACTGCTACTGAAAGAAACATAATAATTGTTCATAGAAATTAATATGGTTGTATATTAATAAACATCAACACCGCTTACAGTCCTTATTGCATAAAACTAATAAAAACTTTTTATACAAAATTAACTCAAGTGCGTAAATGACCGTCTTCTGGGTTGAAAATACCTAACAACACTACAAACCCCTCGTAACACTTTAAATCTATTGTAACACTTTAAAGTGCACAAGAATAAAAATGTCTATACAAATTGGACAAATCTTGCTAATCAAGGTACCGTGATAAAAAACGTTAAAAATACTTTTGAAAAAATAAAATAAATACATAAAAGATATGATGTTTACCACATCTTATCAAAAACAATTGTAAATTCAGTAATGACAGTAAAAAGTAAACTGTGTAAGCCTTCGTAAACAGGTACCTAAAGGTTACTCATAGTCGGGCCATCCTCAGCTTCAAAACACTACTAATATTGATATTTTCATTAAGACCTGGGGGTTTACCAGCATCTAATCTGAGCTTCCAGAGGAGCTCTTTGTACTCCAACCTGGTCTCCCAGTCACCACCCCTATCATCTGGTACCACTTGTTCCAAAACCATAAATTTAAGTTCCATGTTGGGACAAAGGTTAGAATGTTTATAAAAAACACTAGTCTCTTTACTTTTAGAGACGTCCTATAAGTGCTCATAAATCCTCATTCTCAGGGGCCTTTCCATTTTCCCTATTTAAAAACTAAAACAACATGTGCATAAACCCAGTGGCGGCTGGTGACTTCAAATCAAAGGGGGGCTGCAGGAGATAGCTGAGTGGGTGGGACCAATAGGAAGGGTTGTGGCAAACTAGAAAGGGGTGGAGCTATGGTGCAGTGGGATCAATACTGGCCATGCTTAACAATTTATATGAAATAAATGCTCAGTCACTATGGCTCATGCCGAATACTCTATGCAGCACATTGGACTACCTGTATATACATGTAACAATCAAGACAAAATGAAGTGGAGAAGAAAAAAAAAATTCAATGCATTGGCTACATGACAGCATTTATTAATATCTACATGGAAACAAAAAGGTTGCAATTCATGAAAAAAAAATTACTTTTTAAATACATTACTGGAATGCCAGTCAAAATCAAGTATAAAAAAACAAGCAGCATTCAACTCAAACCACTTCTCCTTGTACTGCAGTTCTAATTATAATTTGTATTTAGCTTTATAAAAGTATCAAGTAACATGCTGAAAGTAGCGATCTCTGTGATACCCCTGCAAAAAAGTTTTTTGCTTGCTCTAGGGTTAATACTCAGGACATGCACAGTACGTGTCGGTTTTCCATTTTTCAACATTTTTACATTGACATTACAGATGTCGGTCTAGTGTCCATTCCATCTAAATTACTGTATCTATGTCTATGTCTATCTATCTATCTATCTATCTATCTATCTATCTATCTATCTATCTATCTATATCTATCCATCTATCTAGTCATATAGATGCATTGGATATGTGTCATAATATCTACTGTAAAAAAAAGCACTTGTCTAAAAAAAAAATTACAAAATGCTCACATAAAGTTCAAATTTCACCAAAAACAATTCAACTAAACTGCACATGTAAGCTTTATTAAATCACAACTTAAAGCAATTATATTCTAAAACAAGAGCTAATGTATTCAAGTACTGCATGTTGTCATCTAGACTTTTCTTAGACATAACTGAATGCAGCTGTGTATCCCAAATGCAGTGGATTTCCTTGGAGAGGTAATTGATAAAATCAGCTTGTAACCACAGCAGAATATCAGAAATCCTGTTTTGTTCCTTTATCAAACCAGTCATAACAGTTCTAATCATAGACATTCTGTGATCAATCGGAGAGCAAAATGTTCTATGCCACAACTCAATGCTCACAAATCAGATTTGACACTTTTCAAATGGAAAATGGAAGTAAAGGAGCAAATCTAGCAGATTGTGTAGCAAATTTCTTAACTACCACACAGGTATATCTCTTCAAAGTAACAGAGAGATAGCAAAGCTTTAGGAAATAAAGACTTCATAAGCATTGTACACATTTTTAAATTAATAAAAACAAGCAAAAATGTTTTATCTAAGCAATGCAACTCATCAGAAGAGCCATACAATTTAGACAACCTCACCTACAGAATCTTTCTCCAAATAGTTTGAGGTAAATTAAAGAAACAGACCTTCAGCATTGCTCTAGCAATGGACTGCCTTACATATTTCACAGCACCATCATATTCAAACCTGTTCATAATTAACAAACTTGGATATCCAGCTGTTAGTCTTCAAACAGTTAAAAAGCTAAACTCTGCATGGTATTGTAAGCATGCTGCAGTTTGGAAGACATGAGACTGAAAAAAAGACACGTGCATTTTCTACTAGAAGTACTCATAAAACAATAAACTTAATAAAACTGTACAAACTGACTTCCTCTATCAGGAAATGTTTAATAACAGATCTGCTCTGCCCAACATTTTATATCATCTTCTCTGCTTACAAGTACTGACAGCTGTCATTCAAGAAATTAATTTAGAAACAAAAATACCTGTTGTATAGGAAATCTTGACACATCCAAACCTTGAATAGTAAAAGTTTTCCTCAAAGACAAAGTAAGCTTCCTACTCTTATGTTAATATATGCTACCATAGTACTAGGTGGTATAAAGTTCACTACAAAATTCTAATGATGTCTCAGCCATAGCATCTTCCATCATGTGACAAGATGGATTGTCAGAGAAATGAGGACAAGCTTTACTTTCAGCAACAGCTCTGTATTTTTCTACAGACGAAGAAAAAGGAACATAGTGTTGTGCGACATATCTAGTTAGTTATCTCTTCTCTAGAAGAAGATGGAATGGAAATAAACTGCCTTTTGTACTGCTCCCTTAACATGTCCTTGCAAACTCAGTAGTACTTTCTGTTAATGTTCTTCTATAAATGTTCTACAAATTGTCATCAACAACTGACATACATGATCATGCTGACTTTTTGATCAGAAATATATGTCTGAAACACAGACCAGAGATTATAAAACTCCAACAATATCACACTCCAACTTACTTTCCACCACTTCTAATATTTATGTTCCACATCTTTTAATTTAAATAACATGATCAAACTTAAATCGACACAATAGACATTTCAGCATACTGCCTATTCGACTTCGATCGGTAAAGTATCCTACTTTTCAACAAAATGTCAATTAAATGAAATGGAACATATTTGCACACATACATACACACACACACACACACACACACACACACACACACACACACACACCTTCCCCTGACCATATATTCAAACACACACCATTAAATTCAATGCTTCAAGCACACACACAATAAATCCAAACGTTCAAGCACACACAATAAATTCAAACACAAGTACATGATTAATCTGACACACTTACCTGTCCGTTCTCCATACATCTGATTCCCACGCACGTACATCCAAACACTCACTGCCCACGAGATCCAAAACCCCAAGATCTTCCCGACCGACGAGAGATTCCAGACTGCTGGTGTTGCAGTCCGGCCCAGACGCGTTTTCCCAATGAGTCTATGCAGTTTAGAACTGCACAGACCTCTCTTCACTATTCCCTATCAGGACTGCCGGACTGCCTGGAGCATGCGCATAAGAGTCGCAGTAGTCTGGACTACTGCGCATGCGCGAAGTCCGCGAATTTTTAAAAACTTTTTTTTTTCTTTTTTATTTATTGATTTCAGTTGAGGGGGCTGCAGTCCGGCAGTCCAATAGCACGGGCCGCCCCTGCATAAACCTAAATAAACCACGCCTTTTGTTCCACAATTCGAATAACGATCAGCGTGAAAAAGGAACTTCCTAGATGGAATATAAAGTGTGCTGCCATTATTAATGGCAGCACATTGCTTACATGCCCCACATTTATAAGTACCCAATCTAGAATTTCTTGATGATGATGTCTTAGAAAATTGTTTCCTCTCGAACAATTCCTTTAAATTAACATCCCTCCTTCTAACAAATCTAGGATGTTCTTGAACTAAATTTTCAGTTCATCATGAAGAGTGAGGACTAACCAATGCCTCGAGACCACATCTTCGATTTCATAAGAACTGTTAGAATAAGTGTAAATAAAATTATTTTGAAACTCAACTTGGTGATCCTTTCCATCCCCTTTGGCCAAAGTAACACCACTCCCTAACAGCGGGGGATATTTAAATTCCCTGTTCTCTATAACTTCTTGGGCCAAGGTGTTAGCTAATAGAGTAGGATAGCCCATTTCAGAGAACAACACTTTCAAAAAGTTTACTTCCTCCAAAAAATAATCAAGGGTACTGGACATCCTAGATGCCCGAATAAATTGCCCTTTGACAATACCTTTCTTTTGATGGAAAGGGTGTCCACTTTCAAAGTGTAAATATGAATTGGAGAATGTGGCCTTCCTGTAAAGTTTAGACAGAAACTTTTGGTTAGTGTAGTCTTTGGAAAGGGTAACGTCAAGGTAATTCAACTCATCATGACTAACATTGTAAGTAAAAGACAAAAAATGGGTGGTGGAATTAATGTAATTAATAAAATCATAAAAATTCTCAACTGTTCCATTCCATAGTAGACAAATGTCATCAAGGTACCTCCTGTAGTGTGTTATATATTGAACCCAACTGGTTGTAAAAATAAAGGTCTGCTCCCATCTGTGCAGCACAACATTTGCATAAAGAGAGGCACAGGAGGCACCCATTGCCACCCCTTTCTTCTGTCTATAAAGTTCTCCATTAAAGTAAATGAAATTGTTTTCCAACACAATTTCCATAAACTCCACTAACAAATTAGTGACCCTACTACCAAGACTAGCCTCTGTAACTAATACTTCATTAAACCATTCTAGGCCTGTGGAGTGGGGAATACTATTATATAATATATATTATAATATATACTATATACTATAATAATACTATATTTTGGAGGAAGTAAACTTGTTGAAAGTGTTGTTCTCTGAAAGGGGCTATCCTACTCTATTAGTCAACACCTTGCCCCAAGACGTTATAGAGAACAGGGAATTTAAATATCCCCCGCTGTTAGGGAGTGGTGTTACTTTGGCCAAAGGGGATGGAAAGGATCACCAAGTTGAGTTTCAAAATAATTTTATTTACACTTATTCTAACAGTTCTTCTGAAATCGAAGATGTGGTCTCGAGGCATTGGTTAGTCCTCACTCTTCATGATGAACAGAAAATTTAGTTCAAGAACATCCCAGATTTGTTAGAAGGAGGGATGTTAATTTAAAGGAATTGTTCGAGAGGAAACAATTTTCTAAGACATCATCATCAAGAAATTCTAGATTGGGTACTTATAAATGTGGGGCATGTAAGTAATGTACTGCCATTAATAATGGCAGCACACTTTATATTCCATCTAGGAAGTTCCTTTTTCACGCTGATCGTTATTCGAATTGTGGAACAAAAGGCGTGGTTTATTTAGGTTTATGCACATGTTGTTTTAGTTTTTATATAGGGAAAACGGAAAGGCCCCTGAGAAGGAGGATTTATGAGCACTTATATGATGTCTCTAAAAGTAAAGAGACTAGTGCTTTTTATAAACATTCTAACCTTTGTTCCAACATGGAACTTAAATTTATGGTTTTGGAACAAGTGGTACCAGATGCTAGGGGTGGTGACTGGGAGACCAGGTTGGAGTACAAAGAGCTCCTCTGGCAGCTCAGATTAGATGCTGGTAAACCCCCAGGTCTTAATGAAAATATCAATATTAGTAGTGTTTTGAAGCTGAGGATGGCCCGACTATGAGTAACCTTTAGATACCTGTTTACAAAGGCTTACACAGTTTACTTTTTACTGTCATTACTGAATTTACAATTGTTTTTGATAGGATGTGGTAAACATCATATCTTTTATATATTTATTTTATTTTTTCAACAGTATTTTTAACGTTTTTTATCATGGTACCTTGATTAGCAAGATTTGTCCAATTTGTATAGACATTTTTATTCTTGTGCACTTTAAAGTGTTACAATAGATTTAAAGTGTTACGAGGGGTTTGTAGTGTTGTTAGGTATTTTTAGCCCAGAAGACGGTCATTTACGCACTTGAGTTAATTTTGTATAAAAAGGTTTTATTAGTTTTATGCAATAAGGACTGTAAGCGGTGTTGATGTTTATTAATATACAACCATATTAATTTCTATGAACAATTATTATGTTTCTTTCAGTAG
Organism: Protopterus annectens; assembly: GCF_019279795.1. Taxonomy (NCBI): domain Eukaryota; kingdom Metazoa; phylum Chordata; order Ceratodontiformes; family Protopteridae; genus Protopterus; species Protopterus annectens. Next base: position 1,799,893,707 of record NC_056739.1, read on the forward strand.
CAGTGTTTTTTTAATGCGAGCTCTAGTAACATTTCTGTATCTAGTATAATGAGTTCCTATTAATTATGTTAATGAATGAGTCAGATGACTCAATACCTATTTATAGATGGCACTGCGCCTAGGTTTTTATCTTGAGAAAGCTCGGTACTAACCAAGCGAAAGCGCTTGATTTCATTGTGGATTTTGTTTCGTGGTGGTAAAATACAGACTTGACGTTTTATTACTACTGTTTTTTTGGTTTGCATCGCTTGCGGACATTTTCAAGTTATTTTGGTTTTGTTGTTGTTTTCTGTGGTTCTGAATTACCTGAACTGAAACACAGTAATACATAGCATGAGCATAAACCTAAAATTCAAAGTGAAAAGAGATGATGATGAAACTCAAGAAAGAAGAAGAGACTGGGATTTTGGATGCAAATCCTTAAGGAAAATAACAATAACCATGCAGATTATATTCATAAAGTAGCAAAAAGTATTCTACGAACAAAGCCAACACGGGAGTGGAGAAATGCAATTAGGGATACAAACAATAGGCAAGAGGGGTGTAGAATATATTGGAGAAAACTGGTAAAATAACCAAGGTATTGAGAGCAAATAATTAGAGGGGGAAGAATGGGAAGAGGACAATAATTTATTTGGACTGCAGGTTAGAGATTCCCATGCCTACCAAAAACTGATATCAGAGTACAGGCAAAGAGAAAGAAATAGGGGGATCCTAAGCAAAAGACTAGCACTGGTAGAGTTTTTAGTAGACTCTAGAACAGAAGCTGCTGTTAAAAAGGAATAATTAATACAACATATAAAATATTGCATGATAACTATAAGAATCAATCAGAGGAGGTTAGAAAGGATTGGGAAGAGAGGTTGGATAAGCAACTCACAAAGAAACAATGGAAGTATATATGTATCTCTCCCAAATATGCAACAAAGTCTAGCAGATTTAGGATCTTTATTTGGAAATGTTTACACATGTTTTTACACTCCATGTAGGCTTCAAAGAAATTTTCCACTAAAATATGAAATCCAAAATAACAAATTCACAGAGACAATGGTTCAAAAGCTTGAAGAACTTTACTAATGCAATCCGGTACCTCAGCCTTTCACCTTCAAAGGATATAAAATTATTCACAAGCTCACAATTTATAACAGTTGAACCCCTCCATAATTACATTCAATTAACCTGCTTAAAGTGCCCCATGCAAAACTGTGTAATAAATAATGTATAATCAACCATCAAATGCAAAATTCATTAATAAAATAACATTACATATAAAATTAACATCTTAATAAACATATAATAAACACTTAAACACTGAATCCACATTTAATATTTAATAAACATCTTTAATTTATTAAGTTAACCTCAAGATTAACACTTGGGATATAATGTTTCAAAATGAAAAATTAATTTACTCTCCAATTCATTCAACTTTTTACTGATGTCCCCCTATACAAAATAGGTTGTGCTAATATGCTAAAGAAAAAAGAACCATCACTTCCAGCATGTATGACATTAAAATGCTCACCCACTGGGCTCTTCATATTTTTGTTAAGGATGTCCCCCAAATGTTCCATTATTCTAACTTTCACAGCCCTCTTAGTTTATCCTATATACCAATGAGTATTGTTACATCCACACCCCACAATGTAAATTACCCCACAAGAGTTTCAATTGAATCTTCTACTAGAAGTGAATTTCCACCCATTTGTACTAGTGCCAGAGATATTCCTGATCTTACTACATGCTTTACAGTGTCCACAAGCAAATGACCCTGCTAACTCTTGGGGCACATTAAATAATACCATGTTGAACAAGTCCTTCATATTCAAATATCCCCATATCAGAAATTCACAGATTTGGGGAATAAATGCCCCACTCCCTCAGCCATATAAATAATATGCCAAAACTCCAAAATCAGCCCTCTCATTACCTCAGAAAATGGAGAGTATTTTGAGATGAAATATAAGTTCTTCCTGCTGTCAGCAGGAACCATTCCATCTCCAACATGCCCTACAATGTCCATTCTATTTACCATGGTTCCTTTAAATGGACCTCTTTTATTCCTAAGAATTTTTTCTAGGCCATGATTTAAAATTTCTTCCTTATATCCCCTCTCTTTTACCTCCAGCAAAAATGTAAACTTACACTTCCCTTCTGAGGTGCTCCAGGTAATTTGTTTAAATTCACCATATGGGAATGATTCCATTAAATGGGCTGATGCATGTTTTCTGCATGCAAAAAGTTATTAACAGCAGTAGATTTCCTGAATGGCCTATACTGAATACTAGACAGGCCATCTACATAAAATTCCACATCCAAAAACTGAATGGAAGAATTACTCTTCATCATGGAATATTCTAATCCATGATCATTCATATTCAATTATGAAATAAAACGAACAAAAGCGGACGGGTGCCCCTTACAAATAAAATCAGATCATCAGTGTAACATTTATAAATCACCACATGGCTCCGATAAAATTTGGAACCATAAATAAACCTCTTCTCAAAAAATATATATAAATAATCGCATAAGTAAGGGTGTAAGCGGTACCAGCGTCGTTTTTTTCTTCTGAAGAAAAATGTTATTGTTATACCTGAAATAACTGTGTGTCAAACAAAACTCAAGCAACCAGACAATGAAGACAGTAGGAGGCCCTTCACCTATTATGTCCCAAACAGCCTCCAAACCCCATCTCAACTGTATATTTGTGTATAATGAACTGACATAAACTCTCTCTCTCTCTCTCTTTCAGCTTTTCCCAGTTAGGGGTCGCCACAGCAGATTACCTTGTCCGCTCATGACTGGCAGTGGAGTTTTTATGGTGTTGAGTTGCCAGCCCGGTGCCCAACCTTCAGCAGAAGGCACACACATGCACACACTCACGTCTAGGGCCAATTTTAGCATTTCCAATTCACTTGCAGCATCTCTTTGGAGATGTGGGTGGAAACCGGTGCACCTGGAGGAAACCCACACGACCACAAGGAGGACATGCAGACTCTGCACAGAAGACACCCCAGCCAAAGATTGAACCGGACAGCCTCTTGCTATGAGGCGACAACGCTAACCACTGCACCACCGCGGCCTTCCTGAGAGTCAGTAATAACCCTCCGCCATTTTATTCTACTCACTACCTCACACAAATGTTGAGTGTTTATAATGTGTGTTGGAATGTTAGCTAGATATTCCTTAAGCACAAAATCCAAAAATATCCCTACATTCTGCAAATAAGAATCCAACCCAAAGACAACAGGTTTCCCTGGTGGATCTAAAATATCCTTATGCAACTTTGGTATAACATAAAAAATAGGATCATGAGGTTTAGGGATATAAAGTTTTTTTAACATCCTCCATTGATAAAAAACCTAATCTTTCACCCCTTTCCAACAATTCCAAAGTGCACCATTAAAAGCGGCAATCGGGTTATAGTTTAATTTAACATAATCCTCCTCAACTAACAACAACTTATAAGCCATCTCATTGTATTTAGCCTTGGACATGATGGCTCAGTTGCTCCTTTGTCAGCCTGCTTGGACACACATTTTATTTATTTATTTTATTTATTTAACATTTGTTAACTGGTAAAGTCCGACTTGGAATGAAGCCAATTTTCAGCGGAGGTGCAGGGAGAAATGCTCCAGACGCATGTCTTTGTAACGTGGGAGGAAAATGGTAGGTACAAAACTGTTCATGTAGTCCCGACACTTGCAGAATCCCAAAGCATCCCAAAGCAGAGGAAAGGAATCACACAAAAGCTATAGAGCTGACAACATGCCCCAAAAATAAGGTGGCAAAACCAGCTCCTAGATTTAGAGGTAGAGAGGAAGGTGGTAATGCTTGGTGAAAGTATGCATGCAACTCCAAGTAGCTGCCTCCTCCAAATCTTAGTTGCCACCCCCCTAAATGCTGTTGTAGTTGGCAGTAGCCTAGTGGAATGAGGCCTAATCCCAGCTGGAATCTCCCTTGCCATGGGGAGGGAGTAGAAAGTAATGCAAAACCCAATCCACTTAGAATAGTTTTGTTTGACACAGGCTTACTCCTGAGAACTCAAAGCAATCACAATCATATGAGCTGGAAATTGCTGCAGCATGAATCTTAATGTGAAGAGCACCTCAAATTTGCCCAGAAACATCCAAATCCTCTGTTGCACTCCAAAAAAATAAAATCTCTTCCATTTTTCGCACTTTCTCTTGTACTAGGTCTGACATTGAGTAGATGCCCGTCCTTGAGACAATAATAGGTGGGTTAGGGTGGGGGGGTAGGTCATGGAGACTTCCAGACTCACTCCTCATGGGTACCAGTGCTGCCTCGGCCAATCTGGAGCTATTAAAAGTAAGAAAGATTTTGTTTGTTTGGGTTAAAAAAAAAGGTAAGGTTGCTGTATTCAGTCTCACACCCAGAAAGCATGGTAAAGCTTCCTTGAGATCTCTGTTTAAAGGACTGACCCCCTGCCCTCACCAGAAGACTGAGCAGGTGAACTCCAATCAGAGAAATCCTGACCTTCCCATTTAAAGAACCTCTGGCTCCACCAGCCCCTCTAAGAACCGGCGTCCCCGCACGGACGGTTCTTCCAGCCTAGGCTTTGCTGTTTTTTTAGAAGCGGGCGCCGGAGCATCAGTGCGTTTGTTAAATCTAGCACAAGCAAAATAATCGCCGTGTCATGCGATTTGTACCCTGACGCCCTGATCACTCAGAATGCCGCGCTTGACCCCGCCAGCCTTATACACTGGTATTCGGGCCGAGAGAAAATGACGCCGGTGTCACGCGATTTGTACTCTCGACCTCCTGCCAGGGGACTAACGCGCTGACCGGCGCCAGCCTTATACTGGTATTCGGGCCGACTGGGACAGATGAAGAACATCAGGAGGACCAAGAGGGAACGCAGGGAGAACATGCAGACACCACACATAAGGAACCCCAGACGAGAATCGAACCGGAGAATCTCTTGGTGTGAGGCAATAACGCTACCGCTGCACCACTGCGCCATCCCGCATTTATCCAACATACTCCTTAATTCATTAAGGGCCTCCCATTCATATTAATTAAATTGTATTGCTTTTGTGCCTTAACAAACTTAACATATTCGCATTTAATTTGTTTGCAAATAATTTGCTCAAATAAACATACTGCAGTGGACAATTTAGGCGATGAAAAATTGCTAGATATAGGTAAAGAAAGAACCCTAGGTTTACCATAACCAGTGATAAAACGTAACTCGATTTCCAGATCATTACCTTCTTCTAACCATTCAAATTCAGAGAAACATTCAATAAGGGGCCAACATCCTCACCAACAAAATTAGCATTTTCATTACTGTTACTTTCAGTCCTTTTCTTATCAAAATACACTGTTAAATGCAACTTTCTGCAAAACTTTTTAATTTCCAATAAGATCTCTGCTAAAGTTGGAATTTTAGTAGGAACGAACTTCGTCCCCTTACTCAAAAGATTTACCTCTGACTCATTTAATGTCAAATTTACAATTTTTAAACTGCTGTGATTACTTACAGTATCATCAAAATTTTGCAGATAATGTAAGTCCAAAAATCAAGAACTACTGTCCTAATATGAAGAAACTCCAAATGGTGCATTCTCAGCACAACCAAAAATATTTGTGAGGCTCAACCAATCAACTACACTTTCCTTCCTTTGCCTCGGTTCTGTCGGCCTCTTCTTAGGTTCCCCTGAGGAAAAAAATCTTTTCTTTGACTTCAGAGTGATGTGAAGAATCTGACAGTTCCTCCCCTGCAATACTGTAAAAAAAAAAACGTTTTTTTTCTTTAGAGTATCCACCGAAGAGACTGACAAGTCCCCCCCAAGAAGCCACAAATTCACCTGTTATAAATTGTGAGCTTGTGAGTAATTTTATATTCTTTGAAGGTGAACAGCTGAGGCACCGTATTGCATTAGTAAAGTTCTTCAAGCTTTTGAATTGTTGTCTCTGTGATTTTGTTTTTTTGGATTCCAAAGAAATTTTCGTCAGGAAGACAGCAAATGTTGGAGGTGTGATGGGGAAGAAAGACATGACTGGGAACATATTTTCTGGGAGTGTAATGAGTTGGCAGACTTTAAAGATTCCCTGCAGACTGCTCTGTCAAAGATACTGGATGAGCAAATTGGTGTAACTAGGGAAATGATTTTTTGAGCTATGATACAGAATCAGAATTGCCTAGACATAGTAAGGCCTTGCTAAGTCTAATTATGGTGGCTATCAAAAAGATGGGAATACTGTTAAGTCCTAGGATTTAGAAGCTAATTCCCTGTGAACTAAGAGAGAAGAAAGAGGCCAGTAAATTTATTTAAAGGCAAAGAAAACATTCCATGATTTTTAGAAATCTGACAGAACACCTTCCGAAAAAGACTACTATGCCGGAAAGTGGAGTTTCTTGGTTTACATTCCTTACTATTCTTGTGGTTTGACTGCAGTGTTTTACTGCATTACCTTAAGGCAGTTAAAGCTCTGGTTTGTATAGAACGCAGTTATGTTCTGCCTTAGTCCTACTGTCCAGAAGCTAGGTACCTGAAAACTTGATGGAAGAGTAAGACACCAGGACTTATGTTTTCAGTGCAGTGTTTAGAATAAGTAAAAACGCTGGTTAGGAGAGAACAAAGTTTTGTCTGAGTCCTAGGGTCTAAAAGGTAAGCATCTACTGAACTAATAGAGAATGAACAAACCAGTATTCTGTTTAAAAGGAAAGAAAACATTCCTTGGTGTTGAGGAGAAATCTGACTGAAAAGCCTGTGCTTTAAAACTGTAAAACTGACTGCTGTGTCAGAAAGGTGAGTTCTGTCTCCTACTGAGTTGTAAGGTCTAGAAATATTTACCTACTGAGCTGATACTGCACCAAGAGAAGGAAATAAAACATTCCAGTGTTTTGAAAAGAAATCTGAATGAAAAGCCACTTCCATGGAACAGACTGCTGGTTTACATTATTTATTAATTGTGTACTACCTGAATGGACTGTTTTATTGCAGTATTTTAAATTATTAAACTCTGGTTTGCAAAGAACAAAAATCTGTCCACTACTGAGTCCTATGGTCTTGAATGTAATTACCCTGAACAGATGGAGAAGTAATAAACCAGTACATCTTCAAGGGAAAGAGATTTGTTCCTACCATATCCTGTAATCTAGACTGTAATTACCTGTGAAAGGATGGAGGACCAAGAGACAGGTACTTTTATTTAAAGTGAAAGAAAACATTCCAAGGTTTTAAACAGAAGTCTGACTAAACATTTTCTGTTATAAAACAGTCTGCTGTGTGAGAAAGGTTTATTGGTTTATATATTTTTTCTTTTCTAGCTTGCTTAACTGCAGTGTTTTCAGTGTAGTCTTTTAAAGTATTAAAAGCTCCAGTTAGGAAAGAACAAAGATGGGGAAAACAAACTGCTATGTAGGATGGTGAGTTTCTTGGTTCACATTCTTTATTGTGTACCTTGCTTGGCTGTGATATTTTTAATACAGTGTTACACTGTATAATAAATTCTGGCTTGGAGAGAACAAAGTTGGGTCTTCTACTGAGTCCTGGGACCAAGAACTAATTCGCTGTGACCTGACAGATAATCAGGAGAAGAGTATTTCTATGTAAAGTGAAAGAAAAAAAAACAGTGTTTTCAAGATAAATCAGATTGAACCGCCTCAGCCAAAAACAGACTGGTATGTTGGAAAGGTAGGTTTCTTGGTTTATATTCTACATTGTGTGTGTGTGTGTGTGTGTCGACTGCAGTGCTTTAAAAGTATTAAAAGATCTTGTTGGGATACAGGAAAGTTATCTTCTGACATATTCCTATGGTCTGGAAGTTAGGTACCTGAAAACTGATAGGAGAGTAAGAGATCAGTACTTTTATTTAAAGCAAAAGAAAACATTCCAAGGTTTGCTTTGAAGATAAATCTGACTCGGAAAACCCTCTGCCATAAAACAGAATCCTGTCTGGGAAAGGTTCATAGGTAGGTACTTGGCTATCGGCCCAAGGGCCAAAGTAAGCCTAGCCAACAAGGTTCCCTGGCTTACACCACCCAAGAAAGTTATTTTCCTGTGCCCCTGTCAAGCAGAGCCACAGAAGTGATCCCGGGGTGTATTTCCTATTTCCCATCCACTCATCAAGATTTTTCTTGAAGAGTGCTAATGAGGAACTTTGCTTGACATATATAAGTAGCTTGTTTCAGAGTATGGGAAGTCACTGGGACAGGAATCTATCCCTCTAGCATGTCCTGTTTATTGTGGTGACAAGGTTTAGGTCCCTAGAGCGTATAGCTCGGAGGGATTGGGATTTCTTTAGGTGTAGAATATCCAACATTGTCTAGTTTGTAAATTGGCTGACAGCAATGTTTCCAGAGGATGCTTTACAGAAGTAAAAACTGTGGCTGGCAGAGAACAAAGTTCTGTCTTCTACTGAGGCCTAGCATTTAGAAGGTAATTACATACTGACTTGATTGCTGTGTGGGACAGATATGTTTCTTGGTTTACATTCCTTATTGTGTGAGTAAGGTTTTATTGTTTTTTCGTACAATGTTTTAAAGTATTAAAAGCTCTAGTTTGACAATAACAAGCTCTGTTCCTACCTAGGTCTATGGTCTACAAGGTAAGTAACTGAGAAATGATAAAAAAGCAAAAGGCTAGTAATTACATTTAATAGGAAAGAAAACATTCCAACATTTTTGAAGATAACTGACTCAACTGTCCCTACTGTAAAACAAACTGGTGTATGCAAAATAAGAAGTTATGTACTCACCATAACTTTCCATGTGAGTTGTTCCATCTCGCCTTCATTCTTCACTGATGGGTTTGGAGCCGATCCATCGGCTCCAACACGGCTGTTAGCAAAGCTCAAGGTTTATCAGTAGCTCGAGACCAAGCCCCTTATCCCATGATACACTGCTGGAATTACCTCAGATCTTGTTTGCTGCGTGTACCATATCCCTGTGAGAGAACTACTCTCCCAAGAGAGAGAAGGATTGAATAACCAGGATGAGATCAGCCTCTAGGTCAACTATCAGCCACGTGGGGGATGGAGGAGGGACGTAAGAATGAAGGCAAGATGGAACAACTCACATGGAACGTTATGGTGAGTACATATCTTCTTAATGTGAAGTTGTTCAATTTCGACGTTCATTCTTCACTGATGGGTAGCGTCCCTAGCACCCTGAATCTCGGGTGGTTCATGGGAGTACATTCTTCAGGACCGTAGACCCAAAAGAAGCCCTGTCCTTGGAGGCCTTATCAACTTTGTAATGAGTGATAAAAGTATGAGGTTTAGACCAAGTGGCTGCAGCACAAATGTTATCAAGGGGTAATTTGGCTTGAAATGCAGAAGATGTAGAAACTGCTCTGGTAGAATGAGCTTTAATCTTGCACAGTAAGGGCATATTAGCAGCTGAATAAACAAAAGTGATACAATCAGATAGCCATTTTGAAAGCGTTGTTTTAGCCACTGGTCTACCTTTTCTGGCTTCAGAGAAAGACACAAAGAGCTGGTCTGATTTTCTAACATCTTTTGTTCTGTCCCAAATAATATCTGAGCTGTCTGTGAACGTCACGTTTGTGCAGCATGTACTCTAATTTGTTGGAATGGTTAGGGAAGAAGACTGGCAACTCAATGACTTGGTTGATACTGGATTCAGAACAAACTTTGGGCAAAAAGTAGGGTTTGTCCTAAGAGATACTCTATCAGCATGAAAAATCAAATAAGGAGGGCTGATAGATAAAGCTTGAAGTTCTGACACTCTGCGGGCAGAAGTAATAGCCACCAGAAATATGGTTTTCCATGATAAAAATTTGAGATCACAAGATGATGCAGGTTCAAACGGGGGAAGAATCATGCGAGACAGCATAAAGTTTAGATTCCAAGGAGAATAAGGAGTTTTCACTGGAGGCCTCATGTGGAAGATCCCTTTGAGAAAGGCCTTGGACAACTTGTGGGACATTATGTTTAGCCCATCCACTCTGAGATGAAAGTTAGATATAGCAGCCAACTGGACCCGAACTGTAGCAGCTGCAGCTCCTTCATTAAAAATCATAGTCAAGAATTCTAAAATGGATGGCAAGGGGGCTTGATAAGGATCAATGTTCTGCTTTGAAGCCCATATGGAAAATCTCTTCCACTTACTAAGATTTAGTCTCCTGGTGAACGGCTTATGAGAAGACAAGAGGATCTGTCTTGTCTCATCAGACAGATCATGAAGCCTGGCTATGATGGGAACTGCAGCAGCCAAACTGTGAGCTTCAGTGACTGCAATGAGGGATGTTGGTCCCCCGACAGATGTGTCAGAAGGTCTGGAACTGGGTCCAGAATCCATGGATCCTCCAATAGATGATGATGATGAAGGAATGGGAATCAAATCTGCCGAGGCCAATGTGGGGCTATGAGGATGATAGTCCTTCCCAGCAACATTGCTTTCTGTAGAAGTCTGGGTATAACAGGGATTGGAGGGAATGCATAGAGGAGACCCGGGGGACAATCGTATATGAGTGCGTCTCTCGAGGGTTGTCCCGGAGGGGGAATCAGGGCAAAGAAGCTTCTGCATTTTCTGTTGACGTGACTGGCAAAAAGATCACAGCAAGGCTGGCCCCATTTGCAGAAAATACTGTCTGCAATCTCTTGTTTGAGGGACCACTCGTGTGGCAACAGAATTGCCCTGCTCAGTTTGTCTGCTATCACGTTGGATCTTCCCGGGATGTGCATTGCCAACAGAAAGCGCTGGGAGGAGACAGCCCACTGCCAAACTCTAAGGGCTTCTCTGCAAAGGGAGTAAGACTTGGTCTCACCTTGCTTGTTCAAATACCAGACTACCGACATGTTGTCTGTCTGAACTGCAATCATCCCTAGAGGAAGAGAGTCCTGAAAGTACTGCAACACCAGAAGTACTGCTCTCATCTCCAGGACATTGATATGCAGGTGTGATTCTTGATCCGTCCATGTGCCTTGGGTGGTCATTCCCTGAAAATGCCCCCCCAATCCTGTCAGGGAAGCGTCCGTGGTCACAGTGGCTACTGGAGGGGATAGAATAAAGGGACGTCCTATGGTTACATGAAGAGACGTCAACCACCACTGGAGAGCTCTCTTGCAAAAGTTTGTAATCAAAATCATATGACTCACTGGAAGTTCCTGATTGGACCATTGGGTGAACAGCAGCCACTGAAGAATCCGCATATGCATCCTTGCTAAAGATATGGCCAAGATCGCTGCAGCCATCAAATCTAATACTTTTAAGACTTCTGTGGCTGGTGCTCTGTCCTTTGACACTAGTGATTTGACATGCTGGAGAAGGAGAAAAATCCTCTCGGTTGGTAGTCGTAGAGTGGTGATTGAAGTGTCTAACTCTGCTCCTATAAAGACAATATGCTGCAATGGCGACAAGGCAGATTTTTCTGAGTTGATTGTAATGCCTAAGTGATGGCAGAGTGTCAGCTTGTATTCTCTTGCTTGAATAAGTTGATGCCTGGTGGTGGAGGTAAGGAGCCAGTCATCTAGTTACAGAAACACCTAGAATCCTAGACGCCTCCGATGAGCCATGACCACTGCCATGCATTTAACACTCTGGGGGCTGTAGTGAGACCAAAGGACAGGGCTTGAAACTGATAATGACTGGCTCCCAGCCAGAAGCAAATGATCTCTGGATGGCCTGGCCATTTTTATGTGGTAGTACGCATCCTTGAGATCTATCGAGCACATCCAATTGTCTTTCCCTAAAAAGGGAAGTATCAACTGAAGCATGACCATCCAGAACTTCTCTTTCTTTACAAATTGGTTAAGTCTTCAGTCCCCTGTCTTCTTTGGAACCAAAAGGAATCTTGAGTAAGTTCCGAATCCTATTTGGGCTGCTGGAACTGGCTGGATGACTCTTTTTTTCTAGCAACTTGCAGACCTCTATAGTTGCTTGTGCCCTGTAACTGGGTGGAACGTCCGGGATTTTTCTTGGGGGCATAGGTTGGGTGAGGAATGGTATGAAATACCCTCTGGAAATAATGCTTTGTACCCAGCTGTCGTTTGTTATATCTTGCCAGGCATCTGGGTATAAAGACAAGTGACCACCGACTGCCTCCAGAGCAGGACAGTCAGGTCTCCATTCAGGAGCGCTGATAGGGTTAACCAGAGAAGTGATCTCTGTCACCCTGGTGTTGCGGACCCCCTCTGCCGCGAGGGTGGCGTCTTCCATTGTTACCCCCTCCTCTGCCCCTAGAGGGGGGGTTGACCACGTGTGCCCTGAAAGGCTCCTTGAGCTTTTCGGAACCACATTTTCCCTTCCCGTTGGCCTTTGGGGTAAGGCCGAGTAGGGGTGGAGAAACAGACTCCGATGGCAGAGTCTTTCCCTCCTGCTCACACCTGGTAAGGGTTGCATTCACTTTGGGCCCAAAGAGAGATGAGCTATCAAACAGGGTGTTGACAAATGAAGACTTAAAGGGCTCTGCGAAGGAACACAAGCGCATCTTAGTGCAACTCCTGTACCCACTGCTCTACTCGTCTTATCATCTGCATATGATATGAGACACACAGATGAGTTCACGATGGAGTTTAGGGTAGCGAGCTGGGCGGCAACTTTGTCTGAAGTCCCTGCAGCTACAGTACCCTGAAGAGTATCTCCCAACTCCTTAAGGAGATCTCTTTGCAGTCTGGTGAAATAAGTCAGATAGTTCAGAGATCGGAGTGTAAAAGTCGCTGAACTAAACATGCATGTCCCATAACAATCCATGATCCTGGATTCTTTGTTAGGAGGATGGATCGTCGACGAAGTCTCAGACATTTCCTTCTTGGTAGCCACCGCCACCATCATGGCATCAACAGGGACACCCTTGGACACAAAATCTTTAACTACAGGTTCAGAAATGAACTTGTTTGGCCTCCGAGGGACAGGCTCCATGGACTCTGGTGACTCCTACGCCCTTCGAGAGACCAGCTGCATGAGCTCATCGAAGGGCGGAGACACCCAAGAGGTGGAAGGTTGAGATCCGAAAGCCTTCAGGAGAACTGACTCATCCTCAGTAGGGCTTTTGGACTGCCAATCACCTCTCTGCCTAAGGATGTCGAGTATCTCTGCAAAGGAGATATCCTCAGAGGGGGATTGGGGGGACCCTTCTAACTCATCTAAGTCAGTATCAGATGTCAAAGACTCTTGTGGGGATTCCAGGTGTCTCCTCTTACATAATCTCTTCCTGGGGACCTCCTCAGTGGGAGCCTCTGGGGAGGTCTCAGAAGAGCAAGGGGCGTCCTTTGGGGCTACCTGAGGCTCAGGGTTTCTATGCTTGGCCTGGACGATGGAGGCAGAAGCAGACACAGGCACTTTGGGGGAGGAAGAGGCCAGACCTGGAGTCGAGGATGTCTTTGGCAACAAGGCTCTCCTCATGGCTTCGAAGGCATCATGGCTCCAATGAAAAGGAGTCGATGGATCTGAGGGAACCGCCATCCCCTCTCGCACCGAGGCCGTGGGCTCTGAGCCGGAGGTAGGAGCCAAGCTCATTCGAGCCAAGGCCCCGAGAGGAAGAATCGGCACCAACAAGTCGGTGCAACTATCCTCCTTGGACCCAACAGGAGAGTGCCAGCTCCTAGAGTCCCCAGTCGGCACCGAGGACATCAGAGTAGATGGAACCAATGACACCAGGGTAGGTCTTGGCTCCAAAGGCTCCACAAACAGCAGGTCGGCCCCCTCCAGATCTGAAGATCCAGTACGGCTCGGAGGAGCAGCAGTCAAATCCGGGATGGTGGTCTTCGGTTCCGACGCTGGGGACAGAGCCAACAACAATTTGGCAAGGCCTGTTGCCCATAAAAGCTTCTGCACCAATCGGTCCATATCCAAATCCGAGAGTCTGACAGAAGAGCTAGAGGAGTGCACCAAAGTTGCCGATTGGAGGAGTGGAGATACAGGTCTCTCAGAGACCGGCTCCAAGACAGTGGGCTGGCTCCGAAAAGAAGAGACACTCGGCTCCGATAGCTGTGGAGCCGAAGTCCCGGAATCCTCCACTTTCTTAGACTTTTTAGATGCCTTGGAATCAGTAGATGATTTTGATGATTTAGAGGACTTGCTGCCACCATCCTGGTCAGACAAAGCTTCAATAAAAGGATGCTTCAGCAAACCTCGATCCATAAGCTTCCTTTTCCTCTCTAAAAGAACCCTTGAAGAAAAGGAATGGCAAATGCTACAGGACTCCTGCAAGTGCACCGCACCCAAACAATACACACACTGAACATGCCCATCAGTGACAGACATCTTTTGACCGCAGTCTGGACATTTTTTTAATCCAGACTTTGGGTGCTTGTCTTTTTCCTCAGACATATTAAGCAGTCTACAGACTAGAAGAAGTCAAGATAACAATACTAACAACCCAACACCGTTTAACAAATGGCCAAGAAAAAAGGCCAACAGTATAATATATCCTAAAAGTTAAAGCTATCCTTAGGCTAAACCGAATACAAAACACACTCTAACAAAGGCCTGAGAAAGAAGGCCAACTCTAAGAAAAGTGAAACAGCACACTATCTACACTATGAACACTATAGCAATATAATGAAACAGACAAACACTGAAACTAGGCCTAACACGAGGCCGCTACAAATGTAATAAACTATGAAGCACCAAGGAAATAGGTCTAAAGAGACAACTACAGGGCTATATATATATATATATATATATATATATATATATATATATATATATATATATTTATGGTTCCCTATCAGAAGCCTGAAACACTGTAAGCCTGAAAATCAAAATCCTGAAAACTCAAAATCCTGAAAACACAAAATGGACATACTGACGTCATTGTGGCTTTGCTATTGTTAGCCCTGTGGTGTTGGGTCATGCGTTGGGTTCAGGTAAGTGTGTTGGTTTTATGTTAGGGTTAGGGGGGTTTAAGTGAGTTAGGTTAGGCAGGTTAGGCATGTATGCAATAGTGACAAATATTGGGGTTAGGGGCGGTTTAAGTGAGTTAGGGTTAGGGCGCTGGTCAGGTGAGTGTGCGATAGTGATGGACCTTAGGGTTAGGGTTAGGGTCAGGGTCAGTTGGTAGATATTAGTGTCTTTATAGTGACATATTAGCATTATTTGTGTTTTCAGGATTTTGAGTTTCAGGATTTTGGGCTTTCAGGATTTTGAATTTTCAGTCTATAGTTTTCAGGATTTTGATTTTCAGGCTTATAGTGTTTCAGGCTTCTGATAGGGAACTATATATATATATATATATATATATATATATATATATCTATGAGAAATTATCTATAAGAGATAAAAAAGTTTTGAAAAAGACTTGCAAATAGCGATTTTGTGCCAAAAAAGGCTCAAGCGAACTGGAACCCCTGAGATCCGTGCCACAGCAAACTAGATCTGAGGTAATTCCAGCAGTGCAATGTGGGATAAGGGGCTTGGTCTCGAGCTACTGGTAAACCTTGAGCTTTGCTAACGGCCGTCGGCTCCGAACCCATCAGTGAAGAATGAACGGTGAGATTGAACAACTTCACATTGTACGTTTCTTGTTTATGTTCTTCATTGTGTGACTTTAGTAATTGCAGCATTTTAGTGGAGTGCTTTAAAGTATGGAAAGCTCTGGTTAGGAGAGAACAAAATCTGTGTCATAATGAGTCACAAGGTCCACAACATAATTACCTTCTACTGATGTAGAATTAAGATATTATATTTCTTACTCAAGGGCAAAGAAATCACTCAAAGGTTCTGAAGGGAAATCTGAACAATCACTGCCATTAAACAGACCACTGTGTGGAAAAGGAAAGGTTCTTTCTTTTCATTCCTTATTGTATGTGTGCTTGACCCGAGTGTTTTTAATGCAGTGCTTTAGGAGAGCAAAAATCTTTTTAAACTAAACTCTGTAGTCTAGAAGGTAACAGCTGTGAAATGATGGAGGAGCAATTGACCAGTATTTTTTATTTAAGAGGTAGAAACGCAGTCAAAGGTTTCGTACAGAAGTCTGATTAAACAGTCTCTGTAAAACGACTGCCAACTAGAAAAGATAAGATTCTTAGTTAATATTCCATATTTTCTGCCTTGCTTGACTACAGTGTCTAGAGTGCATTTTTTAAATATCACAAGTTCTGGCTAGGAGAGAACAAGATGGATATTCTTGTGAATTCTAGGATTTAGAGGGCATTTTGGTATTCACTGAGGGAGAAAAAATAAACCAGCATAAATACTTAAAGGAAAAGAAGACATTCCAATGTTTTAAGAGAAAACAGACTGCACAGTCTCTGCCATAAAACAGGCTCCTGTGTTGGGAAAGGTGAGTTTACATTCTTTGCTAAGGGTGCATGGCTTGATTTTAGTGTTTTAGTGAAGTGCTTTAAAGTATTAAAACCTGTGATGTGGACAAAGCATACTTCTTCTCCTACTTAGTCCTGTGGTATTGAAAGGAAGTACCTGTTAACTGATGGAGAAGAAATAAAGCAGAACTTTCATTTAAAAGGAAAGAAAACATTCAAAGCCTTTCATAAGAAATCTGAAAGAACAGCCTGCCATGAAGCAGACTGCTGTAGGTGAAGGTGAATTTCTTGGTTTAAATTTGTTATAGTGTGTCTTGCCTGATTGTAGTGTTTTTAATACAGTGCTATAGTGTACAAAAAGTTCTGACAAGGAGAGAAAAAACTGGGTCTCCTACTGAGTTCTAGGATTTCCAATCTAATTTCCTGTGAACTAAGAATCAGGAAAGCAGTATTTATATTTAAAGGAAAACACAAAAAAAAACCAAGGTTTTCAAGACAAATTGTACTGAACACCTGCCAAAAACAAGACTGTTGCATTGAAGGAAATGTTTCTTAGTTTGCTGCCAAAAAAAGATTGTTGTGTTGAAGGAGGTTTCTTAGTTTATTTTCCTTATTTTGTTTTTGTTTCTAATATTTCTTCTTGCTTGACTGTAGTGTCGATTTTAGTGCAGTGCTTTAAAGTTTTTAAAGATATGGTTTGAAGATAACAAAGCTGTCTCCTGTACTGAGTCCTGGGATTTAGTATCTAGTAACTCTAAACTGAGAGAGAAGCAACAGACCAGGATTTCAAATGAAAGGGGAAGAAACCATACCAAGGTTTTGAAGAGAGGTCTCTCAATAAGCAAAGGGAATGTCTTTTGGCTTTTCCTGGTTAGGGCTCGCCACAGCGGATCACTGGCCCGCAGATTGATTGGCAGTGGAGTTTTTACACTGTGAAGTTGCCAGCCTTGCTGCCTAACCTTCACAGAAGGCACACAGTCACCTACCTGCATGGCTTTAACACTCACTCGACAGCAGGGAGGACATACAGACTCCACACAAAAGGATCTCCAGCCAAGAATCGAACCAGAGAACCTGTTGCTGTAAGGTGACTGTCACGAAAGGAGATACTGTCAAGTCCAGCTATCTGGAATTTTGTAAATGGTTATATGTCATTTGTGAATATCAACATGATGCATATGCTTGTGTTACAACTGTATTAGAACTGTATGTTATGTGTATATCAAACTGCTGGTACAGAAGAGATATTTTGTAAAGTACTGAGCTAAAATGTAACCATAGCATGCCATATTGGAATAGAACAAGAACGAACTTGCACTACTGTGACTGTTTGTGTCCATTGTTAAAATGTATACATCTAAACACAAGAAATTAACTTCAGAAGAATAGCTGAAATTTAAATTACTTAATGACCATGTAATAAAAGGATGTTATATTTCAGTTTTAGTCAACAGGAGACATAATGTCTGTACTAGAGTAGTTTTTTGTATTGCATTAAATGTGGAGGAATGTAAATTATTTTACAACTTCCACCATTTGCCAAAAGATCTAAGGTCTATGCATTTTCACAGGTAGATGCTACCAGCTGCATCAGTGATTGTTTTTGAGCCTGGGAATTAAAGACAGATGACAATAAATTATGTCATTCTGCAAGTATCCCAGCAGTAATATTTGGGATATTAATTTGGGAAGTCTCTGAGAGAGAGAGAGAGAGAGAGAGAGACAGCATTTTTTATTTTGCCTTTGACCTGACAGCATCTGCTGGAAGACCCACTCACCACATCTGCCTGCTTGGTCTGTAAGTAAGTTAACTAGGGTACAGTAATTTCTCTTAGATACAGTCAGGAATATAGTAAAGTATAGCTTAGATGTTTTCTTTATTTACTTGAGATTGTCATGCAATGTTGTTTTAAATATTTCCTGTGATTTTGAACTCTGATGTAACTGTGATTATTTACTGAGTATTTTCTTGTTCTTTTACTATTTATTATTAAATATATTTAAACCTTTCATTGTGGCGGATATTTGTGAGACATATTTAAGTTCTGAGAGTACTTGCATGTTTATTTGATGACACTATGGCGGCCACTCCTAATAGCCTTGTTCTTGGTCAAACTACCATTTGTACTAACAGTACCATTACACAGTAAGATTGGACACCCCTTTCTTAAGGGCCTTAAAGTAGCTGATAAGGAGCTGGCTGGTGGCAGTGAAAACTACCTTATAGGCTGGACAAAAGGGGACAAAGCTAGTAAACCTGTGTCAGCCTTTCCCAGGTGTGTGTGTGCGTGTGTGTGTGTCAGCTACTCGGGTAGGGACATGACAGAGAGGGTGCTGGAGGCCATGCCTTGACCACTAAGCTGAGATCTTAACTCTATAGCTGTGCTAGTGGGGAGGCTTATTGGTGATCTGGAGAAACAAGGAGAAACCAGCCCCAGACTGATTGTGGTCTCTGTGTGCTCTTAAGGTAAATTGCACTTTACTGTGTGTGTATATGTCATCCCCTCCAATACACGTCCCCCACTGTTGCTAGTGGTGAGGATTGAGGCTCCTTGATTACTAGGCCAGTGGTGAGGCGTCACAGCGACAATGCTAACCACTGCACCAGTGCTAGAGGTCTCTCAACAACCTGTGTAATTAAATCAGACTGCTGTGTGGGAAGTTGAGTTGTATGGTTTACATTCCTTACTGCCTGCATGGCCCGACTGCAGTGTTTTCCAAACAGTACTTTTAATTATTAAAAATTCTGGTTAAGTGAGAGAACAAAGATGGGTGTCCTAGTCAGTCTAATGCTTTAAAAGCTAATTCCCTGTAAACTGAGAGAGAAGCAACAGACTGGTATTTTTATTTAAAGAGACAGAAAATATTTCAAGTTTTCTTTAAACACCTTTATTAAATGATTACTTAAGAAATAGGCACACACACAATAGAAAAGAAAAGAAACCATATTAACATTGTCTTTCTTTTACATACATTAATTATTCTTTCTTTATAACTGTCATTCAGTTCAACATTTTATAAACTGCTCAATTCCTGCCTTCCCCTAATCCTTACTCCTCCTCTTGATCATCATTCTGCAGCCACTGTTCAAACAAATTCCATTAATTT
Source organism: Protopterus annectens (assembly GCF_019279795.1). Lineage (NCBI taxonomy): Eukaryota > Metazoa > Chordata > Ceratodontiformes > Protopteridae > Protopterus > Protopterus annectens. The sequence goes on from NC_056739.1 coordinate 1,799,913,015, forward strand.
CTATATAATTTGTTCCATCCCATTTCTAAAGATCCCTCTTCCAGTTCCTTTGTCTCTTTTACAATATTCAATACGTCAAATAAAGTTGATTTCGGATTTTCTTTCCATTTTCTTTTCAAAGTGAAATCTCTCTGAACAGCTTATGGCATTAAAACAGACTGCTGTGTGTTAAAGGTGGCTTCTTGGTTTACATTCCTTGTTGTGTCTCTGGCATGATTCCATTGTTTATAGTACAGTGGTTTTAAGTATTAAAAGCACTAATAAAGAGAGACCAAAGATGGGTGTCCTACGGAGTCATAAGATTTAGAAGCTAATTCACTGTGAACTGAAGGATAAGCAAGACCTCAGTACTTTTCTTTTGAGGGAAAATAAACTTTTCAAGGTTTTGAAGAGAAATCTTATTAAGGACCCTCTACCTATAATAAAGTGCTATGAGGGAAATGGTAGTGTCTTGATTTGGTTTCACCTCATAATCTTGAATTACTGACTATAAAGTCTAACCATTCACAATACCTAAACCCAAAATCCCAAATCACACAATCACGAACATACATACACCATACAGCACATAACACACACACCATTCCACCCACATCGCACAAACCACACAACCCTACATTACATATAAGCAGGGGGAAAGCCCCCCTACTTATATATACTAACTCTGAGGTCGCACATAACATAAAAAAAAAACCTCACACCACGTCATCTTACACTCACTCACACACAAATACACATCACACATACACACACACCAGCAAATCCAACACTCACACTTACACCTCCTTACCCTTACCCACACATATAACGTACAAAAACACACATAAACACTCAGACACCATAACACTACACGCGACGCACCGGAAATGCATAAGCACGGATTTGAGATATTCAAATTCGCTCTTATGCACTTTTGCCATTCTGGTTTTAGACTTCATAGTCTCGGGTTACTGAAATTCGAGATTTCAGTAACTCGAGATTATGAAGTGTAACCTTTGATTTATGTTCTTTAGTGTGTCGTTTTCAGTGCAGGGCGGCCATGGTGGTGCAGTGGTTAGCATTGCTGCCTCACATCAAGAGGTTCTCTGGTTCGATCCTCGGCTGGGGTGCCTTCTGTGCAGAGTCTGCATGTCCTCCCTGTGGTCACGTGGGTTTCCTCCGGGTGCTCCGGTTTCCTCCCACATCCCAAAGACATGCTGCAGGTGGATTGGACACTCTAAATTGGCCCTAGGTGTGCGTGTGTGTGTGTGCCTTCTGTGGAAGGTTGGGCGCCGGGCTGGCAACTCGACACTGTAAAACTCCACTGCCAATCAATGTGTGGACACGGTGATCCGCTGTGGCGACCCGTAACCGGGAAAAAGCCGAAAGAAGAAGAAGAATTGTGTCGTTTTCAGTGCAGTGCCTTAAAGTATTAAAACACTCTGGTTAGGAGAAAACAAAGTCAAGTTTCCTACCAACTCTAAGAGTCTAGATTGTAATCAGCTGTGAACTGATGGAGAACAAACGATCAGTACGTCTATTTAAAAAGAAAGAAAACATGCCCATGTTTTGAAGAGAAACTGGACTGAGATGCCAGTTCCATAAAACAGACTGTTATTTGGGAAATGTGAACTTCTTGGTTTATATTCTTTATTGTATGTCTTGCTTTTAATTATTAAAAATTCTGTCTTACGTGACTGCAGTGTTATTAATGCAGTGATTTTAAGGACTGAAGACTTTCATTAGGAGAGATCAAAGTTGGATGCCCCACTGATTCCTAGGATTTAGAAGTTAATTCACTGTGAACCAAGGAAGAGGACACCGGCAAATACTTAAAGGCAAAGAAAACTTTCCATGTTTTAAGAGTAGTCTAACAGACCACCACCTTCCAAAAAACAGACTGTTGTAAGGGAAAGTGTAGTTTCAAGGTTTACATTCTTTAATGTGTTTGTGGCTTGATCACAGTGTTTTAGTGAAGTACTTTTAAGTATTTAAAGTTCCGGTTTCTACAGAACACAGTTTTGTTCTGACTTTACCCTACTGCCTGGAAGTTCGGTACCTGTAAACTGACGGAAGAGCAAGAGAGCAGAAATTTTATTTAACGGGAAAGAAAACATTCCAAGGTTTTGAAGAGAAATCTGACTCAAGCACTGCTGCCATGAAACAGACTGCTAGGAAGGAAAGGTGGGTTTCTTGGTTTACATTCTTTATTGCATGAGTTAGTCAACTGCAATGTTTTCAAGTGCAGTGTTTTCATAAGTTCATAGGTAGGTACTAGGCTTTTAGCCCGAGGGCCTACGTAAGCCTAGCCAACAAGGTTCCCTGGCTTACGCCACCTAAGAAAGTTATTTTCCTGTGCCACTGTCGAGCAGAGACACAGAAGTGATCCCCGGGGTGTATTTCCTATTTTCCATCCATTCATCAAGATTTTTCTTGAAGAGTGCTAATGAACTTTGCTTGACATAGATGGGTAGCCTGTTCCAGAGTATGAGAAGTCTCTGGGACAGGAATCTATCTCTCCAGCATATCCTGTTTATTGTGATGACAAGGTTTAGGTCCCAAGACCGTGTAGCTCAGAGGGATTGGGATTTCTTTTGGTGTAGCATGTCCAACAGCTCTGGGTTTGACATAGCTTTATATGTTAGGCAGAGATCACCTCGGAGTAGGCAATATGCTATGGAGTAAAGCTGGAGTTTTTTGAGACGGTCAGTGTAGGGCATCTGTTTGAGGCCAGTAATCCTCTTTGTGAGGTACTTCTGTGGACTTTCCAGCTGCTGCAGATGTCTTGTGAGGTACATTCCAAAAGGGGCGTTGTACTCTATAATGGGTCTAATGAGTGTCGAGTAGAGGGGAACAATGATCTCTTTTTTCTTGGATGAGAACCCTTTTATGATGAGGTGTGCCACGTAGGACGACTTCCTAACTACTGTGACGATGTGACTATCAAAGGACAGACTACTGTCCACCTGGGTCCCAAGGTTTCTTATCACACATTCGGTGTTAAGCAGACTGCTGTCTATGTAGTAATTTATGGGTACAGAGTTTTTACCAAAGGAGATGACAATGCACTTTTTGGCACTGAGCTTGACGCCATGGCTCTGACACCAGGCATCTGTCTCAGCAAGGCCCTTCTGTGGGATTTCCACATCATTTGGGGATTTGACTATGGTTCCTAGTTTGCAGTCATCTGCGAACTTTATTACCCAGAGACCTTTTGTGTTAGCCTGTACTTCAGAGAAGTAGATACCAAACAGGAGATGTCCCAGGACTGAACCCTGTGGTACTCCACTTATCACTGGTTTGAGGTCAGATTTGAAGTGTGTAACTTTTACAGTGTGGGTTCTGTCAGTGAGCCAGTTGGCAACCCATCTTGTGACGTGGGGATTTATACCTAGTTCAGTGAGTTTAGCTATAATTCCAGAATGGGGGATGGTGTCGAAAGCCTTGGCGAGGTCAAGATAGGCTGTGTGAACCACCTTACCCTCATCTACGGCTTTGGTGACTGCCTCAAAGAAGTCGATCAGGTTCAGGAGGCATGATCTGCCTTTTACAAACCCGAACTGGGTGGGATCCAGAGTTTGGAGGTTACCAATCAATGTCTTTGTTTATGAGTTCCATGATGATACGTTCCATGGCCTTGCAGACCAGGCTTGTCAGGCTAATAGGGCGATAGTTCCTGGGATCAGTGGTGGCTCCCCTTTGTGGAGTGGGATAACTGTTGCTGTATGCCATTCAGTGGGCACAAAGCCTGATGTGAGACTATGATTGAACATGGTGCTTAGGTGGGGAGCCGGAGTTCTTTTGAAGAAATAAAAACTCTGGTAAGGAGAGAACAAAGTTCTGTCTCCTACTGAGTCCTAGGGTCTAAAAGGAAAATTCCTACTGAGCTAATCGTAAAGCAAGACACCAGTATTCTTGTTTGAAAGGAACGAAAACATTCCAGGGTTTTTGGTGAGAAATCTGACTGAAAACCTATGCCATAAAACTGACTGATGTGTCGGAAAGGTGAGTTTTATCTCCTACTAAGTCATAAGGTCTAGAAAGTAATTACCTATTGAGCTGGTACAGGAGCAACAGAAGGAAAGAAAACATTCCAGGGATTTGAAATAAAACAAGACTGCTGGTTTACATTCTTTGTGTATGGCTTGTCTGAACTGTTTTATTACGGTACTTTTAAGTATTAAAAGCTCTGGTTAGCAGAGAAGAAAAATCTGTCTCCTACTGAGACCTAGGGTCTCAAACGTAATTATCTTGAACTGATGAAGTAAGAGACCAGTACTTCTTCAAAGAGAAAGAAAGTTCTCCAAGGCTGTAAAGGGAATATGACTGAACAGCCTCTGCCATAAAATGGACTGCAGTGTGGGAAGAGAGTTTCTTGGTTTACTTTCCTTTATGTATGTGTTGTTTTACATCCCGTAGTCTAGACTGTAATTAACTGTGAAATAAAGGAGGTGCAAGAGACCCGTACTTTTATTTAAAGTGAAATAAATCATTCCAAGGTTTTGAGAAGAAGTCTAAAAGCTTCAGCTATAAAACAGACTGCTAAGTGGGAAAGGTTAGTTTCTTAATTTATATTTTTTATTTTATGGCTTGTTTGACTAAAGTGTTTTCAGTGCAGTCCTTTAAAATATCAAAAGCTCTGGTTAGCAGAGAACAAAGATGGGTGTTGTAGTGAGTCCAACAATTTAGAAGCAATTTTGGTAAGCACTAAGGGAGAAAAAAAGGACCAGCATATCTATTTAAAGGCGAGAAAGCTGAGTGTACAGACTGACATAAAACATACTGCAGAGTGGGAAAGCTGGGTTTCTTGGTTTACATTATTACTTGATTAGCTTGGTTGCAGTGTTCTAATGTAGTGCTTTAAAGCATAAAAGCTCTGGTTAAGAAAATACAGCATTATATCCCTAAAGAGCCCCAGAGGCTAGAAGGTAATCAACTGTGAACTGACGTAGAAGCAACAACACAGTACATCTATTTAAAGACAAATAAAACATTCAAAGGTTTTGAAGAGAAATCAGACTAAGTGGTCTCTGCCATTAAATAAACTGCTATTTGGGAAAGGCAAGTTTGTTGGTTTACATTCTTTACTGTGTTTGTTGCTTAACTGCAGTGTTTTAAAAAATGAAAAGGTGTGGTTTGGAGAGAACAAAGTTTTGTGCCAACTTACTGCTAATGGCCTAGAAGGTCTGTACCTCTGAAATGATGGAGGAGCAAAGCACCAGTATTTTCATTTCAAGAAACAGAAAACATTATGAAGTTATAAAGAGAAATCAGGCTGAACATCCTCTGCCATACACCAGAAAGTTGTGAGAGAAAAGTGTCTTGGTTTACATTCTTTAGTGTGTGTACTGCTTGTATTGCTTGGCTCCGGCGATTTTAGTGCAGTTCTTTACAGTATTACAATCTCTTGGTAGGAGAGAACAAAGATGGGTGTACTATTCAGTCCTTGGATTTAGAAGCTAATTCACTATGCACTGATGGAGAAAAGAACAGAGACCAGCATAAATATTTAAAAGGAAAAAAAATAAATAAATTCCAAGGTTTTGAAGAGAAGTTTGACTGAACATCCCCTGCCATAAAAAGACTGATATGTGGCACAAGTGAGTTTCTTGGTTTATATTTATGAGCTTACAGTCTAGAATGTAACTAACTGTGGACTGATGGAGTCGTACCTCATTACGAGAAGTGTTCCTCAATTGGAGTCTTAAAACATTCATGTTCCTCGAAGTTCTACACTAAAAGGCTCTGTCACACATTTAGTGTTAGCAATTTTTTTTAACTGATATCTATGATATATAAAACTGAATCATAATAATTCAATAAAAGAACTATTATATAATTAAAAATATCACATTTCAACCATCCTATGGAGCTTCCAAGATGAGGCTGTTAGTAAATTGTTAGTGAGTGTCCCACATTTTACCCGTTTGTTCCACATTATGAAAGGTAGTGTTCCTCATTTCAGAGATGAAAGGTTGAGAGCTATGGATGGAGTAGCAAGTGACCAAAAAAGAAGTTATGTACTCACCGTAACATTCCATGTTTGTTGTCCAGTATCTCGCCTTCAGTCTTGCTGGTTGGGTTTGGAGCCGAAATTCGGCTCCGACTCGGCCGTATACCAAAGCTCAAAAACTTCTACTGACTCTAGGCTAAGTCCTATCCCATGGTGCTTAGTAGCTGTTCCCCAGATCTTGTTTGAGGGAGAAAAGTTCCTATGATATATCCAATATCCAAAAGATAATATATGAAACATATTGTCATACAGTTAACAAGAAAAGGCAAGAAGGGAATCAGACCTTATCTGCCAATTTTGAGAAATTTCCTCTAGATCCTCCAGGAGGGGGGTGGCTGGGTAGAATGAAAGACTGAAGGCGAGATACTGGACAACAAACATGGAACATTATGGTGAGTACATAACTTCTTTATGTTATGTTGTTCCATCTCGCCTTCATTCTTGCTGGTTGCGACAGAATCCCCAGCACCTTTTTCTTGGGTGGCTCAAGGGAATAAACTCTTCAGGACAGTGGAGCCAATGGATGCCCTGTTCCGGGAGGCCACATCTACTTTGTATTGAGTAATAAAAGTATGAGGATTAACCCATGTAGTGGCAGCACAAACTGAATCCAATGGAAGTTTGGACTGGAAGGCAACAGAGGTAGATACTGCTCTAGTTGAATGCCCTTTCACTTTTCCTGGTGGTTCTTTATAGTGTGAATCATAGACATATGTGATGGTCTCAGTAAGCCATTTGGACAAGATAACTTTTGAGATTGCCAAACCTTTTTTATTTTCTGAACAGGAGACAAACAATTGGTTTGACTTTCTGAATTCTTTGGTCCTTTGCAAGTAAAAACGCAACTGTCTATGCACATCCAGTTGGTGGAGTTTATACTCTGCCTTGTTGCCATAGTTAGGAAAAAACACTGGCAATTCTGTACTTTGGTTTAAATTTGCTTGAGAACAAACTTTCAGTAAGAATGAAGGATTTGTTAGAACAAATAGGGTGGATGGATAGACAAGGCTTGCAACTCTGATACTCTCTTAGCTAAAGTACTTGCTGTTAGGAAGTGTGTTTTCCAAGATAAAAATTTTAATGAACAAGATGATTCTGGTTCAAAAGGAGGCAGGATCAAAGATGATAATACTAGCTTGAGGTCCCGAGGAGGAGGAGGTTCTCTGAAGGGTTGTCTTAACAGAAAAGTACCCTTGAGGAAAGCTTTGCATAGTCTATGGGACATTACACTTGAGCCGGTCTCCCACATGATAATTAAAAATAGCAGCTAGTTGAACTCGAATAGTGGCTGCCGCTGCTCCTTGATCAAAAATTTCTGTCAGAAATTCCAGAACTGCAGGTATAGATGCTGTAAAGGGATCTATATGTTTTTTTGTTAGCCCAACAAGAGAACCTCTTCCATTTGCTTGCATAAAGTTTCCTAGTTGTCTGCTTGTGCGAGGAGACTAGAATGTGACGTACCGCAGGGGATAATTTTGGAAGCCTGGCTAAGATCGGAAGTGAAGAAGCCAAGCTGTCAACTTGAGGGTGTGGAGGGCAGGCTGGAGCATTCCTGACTGATGCATCAGAAGATCCGGCACTGGGTCCAGGATCCAAGGGTCCTCCTGAAGGTGGGGTCAAAGAAATGGAAATCAAATCTGATGAGGCCAGTATGGCGCAATGATAATTAACCTGTGACTCAACAACTTTGCTTTCTGGATAACCTTTGGAATCAAGGGAAAAGGGGGAAAGGCATAAAGAAGTCCCACGGGCCAATCATGAACAAGTGCATCCCTCGGTGACTCTCCCGGAGGGGAGATTGGGGCAAAGTAGTTGCTGCATTTGGTATTGAAGGGAGTGGCAAAAAGGTCGCAGCAAGGCTGGCCCCATTTGTGAAAAATTTGATTTGCAACTTCCTGATTGAGGGACCACTCGTGAGGCATGAGAATCGCTCTGCTTAGCCTGTCTGGTATAACGTTGGATTTCCCTGGGATGTGCGTTGCTGGCAGAAAGTGTTGAGAAGATATCGCCCATTGCCAAACTCTCTGGGCCTCTTAACATATGGGGTAGGATCTGGTTCCCCCCTGTTTGTTGATGTACCATACGACCGACATATTGTCTGCCTGAATTGCAATAGTCCCTGTGGGAAAAGAGTTCTGAAATGCTTGCAATGCCAGAAACGCCACCCTCATCTCTAGGACACTAATCTGCAAACGGTACTTATGATCTTTCCAAACCCATTGGACCGTCTGTCCCAGATAAGCCCCCCCCCATCTGGGACAGGTCTGTAGTCACTGTAGCAACAGGTCGGGGAAGTACAAACGGTCTGCCCATTGTTACCTGAGTGCACTGGACCCACCAAAGTAGGTCCTTCTTGCAGGAGTCTGTTATGAGGATCTCGTGAGACATGGGTAACTCCTGTATGGACTATTGAGTGAAGAGTAGCCAGTGCAATATTCGTAAGTGAAGTCGTGCCATAGGAAGTAGTGTTATCATCGCTGCCATAGAGCCTAGGTCTCTGAGGGCAAATCTTGCCCATACTTTTTTCTTGTTGAGTAAGGTAAGCACTTGACTGCGTAACTTTTGGATCCTTTCTTGAGGAAGTTATGCCAACATGTTGTTTTTTATTTAAATCTGCACCAATGAAGGTAATACTCTGTGATGGCAACAAGGCAGATTTTTCTGCATTTCTAATAATGCCTAGTTTTGAGAAGAGATGGATGGTGTAGCCTCTTGCTTTGATTAGTAGCTGCTTGGTGGTGGTAGTTAGGAGCCAGTCCTCTAAGTATGGAAACACCTGGAATCCCTGACATGTCAGATGAGCCGTGACTACTGCCATGCATTTGGTAAACACCCTGGGAGCTGTGGTGAGTCCAAAGGGCAGAGCTCTGAACTGGTAATGACTGGCTCCCAGCCTGAAGCATAGAAATCTTCTTGCACACCTGTCCATCTTTACCCATCCTGAAGATCTAACGAGCACATCCAATTGTCTTTTCCCAGAAACGGGAGTATAGACTGCAGTGTTACCATCCGGAAATTTGACTTTTTCGCCGACTTGTTTAGTCTGCTGAGATCCAATATGGGTCTCCAGTCCCCTGTCTTTTTTGGAACTAAACAGAACCTTGAGTAAATTCCGGATCCCAGTTGGCCTGTGGGGACTTCTTGGATGACTCTTTTTTCTAGCAACATTTGAATTTCTAGTGTTGCTTGATCCCTTTGACCGGGTGGAATGTCTGGAATAAACTTTGACGGAAGAGGTGGACAGTGAAAAGGAACGTTGTAACCCCTGGATATAATGGACTGTACTCATTTGTCTTGAGTCAAATTTAGCCAGGTTTCAGGGTACAGCGATAGTCTTCCCTGACTGCCTCCAGAGGTAGACAGGTGGGCCTCTTTTCAGGAGCGCTGGAAGGGCCTACCAGAGAACGTATCTCTGTAGCCCTGGTTATGCGGACCCCCTCTGCCGCATGGACAGCGTTGTCCGTTATTCCCCCCTCTCCCCCTGGGGGAAAAATCACCACGAATGTCAGATAAGGCTCCTTTGGACTTACGGAACCACATTTTACCGCTTTTTTGACCTTTAGGATAAGGTCTGGTAGGGGTGAAAAAACGGACTCCAACTGCAGAGAGAGTCTTACCATCTTGTTGGCTCCTGGTGAGAGGTTTTTCACTTTTGGCCCGAACAAGGACGAGCCATCAAAGGGAGTGTCAATAAAGAAAGATCGGAAGGATTCGGCAAACTCGCAAAGGTGCATCCAGGAATGTCTATGAAGAGCTATTCCTGTGCCTGCTACCCTGCTTGCTCCATCGGCTGCATAGGATATGAGGTGCATGGAGGAGTTAGAGATGGAGGTTAAGGTTGCAAGCTGGGAATTAACCTTATCAGGTAGGCTGTAGCACCTTGTATGGTATCTCCTAGCTCTTTTAAGAGATTCCTCTGAAGTCACGTGAAATGCGACAAATAATTCAGCGACCTCAAGGTAAGGGCCACTGAGGAGAACATAGTTCTTGTTCAGTGGATGGACAAATACAGAAGTTTCAGCTAACTCCTTCTTTGTGGCTACTGCCACCACCATTGCATCTAGAGGAACCCCTTTTATTAAATATTGCCTGTCTTCTGGGGCCGTAATGAATTTATTAGGCCTCCTCGGAACAGGGTCCACTGAGTCCAGAGAGTCCCACACCTTTTGACTCACCAAACCCAGGAGAGGGTTGAAAGGTGGAAACACCCAAGAGGTGGAGGGGCGAGAGCCAAATGCCTCCAGGTAAACCGACTACTTTTCAGAAGGGGAAAGGAACTTCCAGCCACCCCTTTTCTTAAGGATCTCCAGGATGTCTGAAAAAGAAACATCCTCAGAAGGTGACCGTGGGGACTCTTCTGAATCCTCTAAGTCAGTATCAGAAGTGACAGACTCAGGGGAGTCTACGTGCTTCCTCTTACACTGTCTCTTCCAAGCGGGGGGATGCTTTGGGGAGGTATCGGAAGAGGAGGATCCACCCATTGTAGCTTCCTGGGGCACTGGCTCTCTACTCTGTGGGTGATGGAGGGATAATGAAGAGGTGGACACTTAGGGGGAAGAGAGGCTGGAGCCAAAGGTGGAGCAGACTCAGTGGAGAGCACACTCCTCATCACCTAAAAGGCACTATCGTCCTGGGGCGAAAGAGACTCTGGCCCCGAGAGGCTGGGATTTCTCTGCGGTATTGAGGAGGGTGGCTCCGAGGCTGATGTGGGAGCCGAACTCACCTGAGATGAGGAGCCGAGTGGGAGAGCCAGTTCCGACAAGGATCCAACTCAACTCGCCCCCCCAGAGCCGACCAGGGAGTATCGGCCCCCAGGTCCCTCGATGGACGACAGCATTGAGGAGAGTGGAGCAGACGTCAGAGCTGAGATATCAGTAGTGATTACTGGCTCCAGCGGTTCCGGCACAACGACTTTCATACTCTCTGGCTCTAAATTCGTCCGAGTCGGAGAAGGAATAGATGTAATTGGAGGTACTGTTGTCAGCTCTACGATCCGATGGGCTGGGCTCAAGAGCATTTCTGCTAGGGCCAGGGTCTGGAGCAACCTCTTCACTACCCGCTCCACACCATTGTCTGATAGCCTGGAGGATCTAGAGGAATGGTTTGACGATTTGTGGCTACCTGCCACCAACTGTAATAAAGGAGATTGTGGCACCGAGAGAACAGGCTCCAAGGACGGTGACTGGTTAGGAGATAAGATTCTTCTGTCCTCTACTAAATCCTACTCCTTTTTGGCTCCACGGTTCCGACAAAGCAGATGGAACTGAGGGAGAACTATGTTTTTCGGACCCAACAACTTTTAGATCAGAGGAAGTAGCAACTTTGATGCTGCTTGTCGGCTCAGACACCAGAGCCGATGAAGCAGCCCTTTTAGATGTATCCAATTTAGAAGTCTGATTGCCTTCATCCACTTTCAATAAGCCCCTTAAAATGAGCTTGTTTTTCCTCTCCTGTGAGACCCTGATGCTAAAACTATGACAGATGGAGCAAGAATCTTGGAGATAGACTGGTCCAAGACAGTATACACAACTAGTGTGCCTGTCAGTTATGGACATTTTCTGAGTGCAGGAATCACACTTTTTAAATCCTGATTTGTGTTCCTTAGTTGGTTCTGTCGACATATCTACTGTAACACTAACTGTAAAAAAAAAAAAAAGAATCAACACAGCAATTATAACAGAAAGGTAGCAAGACAGAAGATTTATTTATTTATTTATTTTAAGAGAAGAGGAAGGAAAGGGAGGAGGAGAAGTCTCTAAATTAAACGACTATCTCCTCCAACCCGAGGAGACACCTCTAACTTAAACGGTGACTCCTAAGAGGGGAAGAGAAAGGGACAAGAATCCACAAACTAAAAACAGATTCTTGAAGAGACGACAAGGCCCAAAAAAAAAAAAAAAAAAAAAACAGCCGCAAAGGAGAAAATTACCAAGGATAAGAAAGAATTAGCACAAAGGCTATTACTGTAAGACTAATAGGTTATAAAAAGAAGTTATGTACTCACCATAACATTCCATCTGAGAAGTTCTACTTCATTTGTCTTCAACCTGTGGGATCCATATTGGATCCAAGTCTACAAATTCACTAGCATCTGCTCCAAGTTCCAAGCTCTTCCCCTTACCAATAATACACCTCCACTACCTTCCAACCCCCAGATCGAGTTTGCTGAACCTTATACTGATAACCCGACCTGAAAATACTTTATGACCTACAACTGCAGCCTGCAGGCTGTTCATATGACAAGGTCAGGGGGAAGGAGGGATGGATGGTTGAAGACAAATGAAGTAGAACTACTCATATGGAACGTTATGGTGAGTACATAACTTCTTTATCTGAAGGAATTTACTTAATTTGGTCTTCAACCTGTGGGACAGAGTCTCCAGCTACTAAACACCAGGGTGGCCCTCATGGAAGGATATTCCGAAGCACCGTGGAACCAAAGGATGCTCTCCTTCTAGAAGTCAAACCCAATTTTTAGTGAGAAGTAAAGGTATGAGATGAGGACCAAGTAGCTGCAGAACAAATATCAACCAATGAGACTTTAGACCAAAAGGCTGCAGAAGTAGCCATGGACCTAGTGGAATGAGCTTTCACCTGACCCGGAGGAGACATACCTTTGTCCTTACAGATCTGAAGGATGCAAGAGGGAATCCACTTAGCAATGGTGACCTTGGAGATAGGTTTAACCAAAAAGGGTTTATAGAAGGACACAAACAGCTGATCGGATTTACGGAAGTTTTTGGTCCTATGTAAATAAAATCGTAACTGTCTATGAACATCCAACAAGTGGAGCTTGTATTCCATTTTGTTAGCAAAGTTAGTAAGGAAAACAGGTAAATTGATGGTTTGATTGAGATTAACTTGTGATGTCACCTTAGGAAGAAAGGACGGATTGGTCCGAAGGTAAACCTTATCTTTATGCAAAATCATATATGGAACTTTGATGGACAAAGCTTGCAGTTCTGAAACCCTTTTAGCAGAAGTGATAGCCACCAGGAATGCTGTTTTCCAAGATAAGAATTTTAGATCTGTGGTTGCAGCAGGTTCAAAGGGCAGAGCGACCAAAGCATAAAGAACCATAGCAGGTCCCATGGGGGAACAGGATCCTTGACCGGGGGGCATAACAGAAAGGTCCCTTTGATAAAGGCTTTACACAGTCTGAAGGAGGCCAGTGAGGCCGAATTCTCACCCACATGAAAATAAGAAATGGCAGCCAATTGAACTTTGATAGTAGAAGAACTAGCTCCCTGTTGAAAAATATTCACTAGGAAATCAAGAATTGTGGAAATAGGAGCTGTGAAGGGAATCGA
>NC_056739.1:1799926816-1800009316 GCF_019279795.1 Protopterus annectens
TGAAAGGGCATTCAACTAGAGCAGTATCTACCTCCATTGCCTTTCATTCCAAACTTCCATTGGATTCAGTTTGGGCTGCCACTACATGGGTTAACCCTCATACTTTTATTACTCATTACAAAGTAGATGTGGCCTCCTGGAACAGGGCATCCGTTGGCTCCACTGTCCTGAAGAGTTTATTCCCTTGAGCCACCCAAGAAAAAGGTGCTGGGGACTCTATCCCAACCAGGAAGAATGAAGGCGAGATGGGACAACATAACATAAAGAAGTTATGTACTCACCATAACATTCCATGTTTGTTGTCCAGTATCTCGCCTTCAGTCTTTCATCCCACCCAGCCACCCCCCCTCCTGGAGGATCTAGAAGAAATTTCTCAAAATTGGCAGATAAGGTCTGATTCCCTTCTTGCCTTTCCTTGTTAACTTTATGACAATATGTTTCATATATTATCTTTTGGATATTGGATATATCATAGGAACTTTTCTCCCTCAAACGAGATCTGGGGAACAGCCACTAAGCACCATGGGATAGGACTTAGCCTAGAGCTAGTAGAAGTTTTTGAGCTTTGGTATATGGCCAAGTCGGAGCCGAATTTCGGCTCCGAACCCAACCAGCAAGACTGAAGGCGAGATACTGGACAACAAACATGGAATGTTATGGTGAGTACATAACTTCTTTTTTTGGTCACTTGCTACTCCATCCATAGTTCTCAACCTTCCATCTCTGAAATGAGGAACACTACCTTTCATAATGTGGAACAAACGGGCAAAATGTGGAACACTCACTAACAATTTACTAACAGCCTCATCTTGGAAGTTCATAGGATGGTTGAAATGTGATATTTTTAATTATATAATAGTTATTTTATTGAATTATTATGATTCAGTTTTATATACCATAGATATCAGTTAAAAAATTGCTAACACTAAATGTGTGACAGAGCCTTTTAGTGTAGAACTTTGGGGAACATGAATGTTTTAAGACTCCAATTGCGGAACACTTCTTGTAATGAGGTACGACTCCATCAGTCCACAGTTAGTTACATTCTAGACTGTAAGCTCATAAATATAAACCAAGAAACTCACTTGTGCCACATATCAGTCTTTTTATGGCAGGGGATGTTCAGTCAAACTTCTCTTCAAAACCTTGGAATTTATTTATTTTTTTTCCTTTTAAATATTTATGCTGATCTCTGTTCTTTTCACCATCAGTGCATAGTGAATTAGCTTCTAAATCCAAGGACTGAATAGTACACCCATCTTTGTTCTCTCCTACCAAGAGATTGTAATACTGTAAAGAACTGCACTAAAATCGCTGGAGCCAAGCAATACAAGCAGTACACACACTAAAGAATGTAAACCAAGACACTTTTCTCTCACAACTTTCTGGTGTATGGCAGAGGATGTTCAGCCTGATTTCTCTTTATAACTTCATAATGTTTTCTGTTTCTTGAAATGAAAATACTGGTGCTTTGCTCCTCCATCACTTCAGAGGTACAGACCTTCTAGGCCATTAGCAGTAAGTTGGCACAAAACTTTGTTCTCTCCAAACCACACCTTTTCATTTTTTAAAACACTGCAGTTAAGCAACAAACACAGTAAAGAATGTAAACCAACAAACTTGCCTTTCCCAAATAGCAGTTTATTTAATGGCAGAGACCACTTAGTCTGATTTCTCTTCAAAACCTTTGAATGTTTTATTTGTCTTTAAATAGATGTACTGTGTTGTTGCTTCTACGTCAGTTCACAGTTGATTACCTTCTAGGCTCTGGGGCTCTTTAGGGATGTAATGTATTTTTTTAACCAGAGCTTTTATGCTTTAAAGCACTACATCAGAACACTGCAACCAAGCTAATCAAGTAATAATGTAAACCAAGAAACACAACTTTCCCACTCTGCAGTATGTTTTATGTCAGAGCCTGTACACGTCTTTCTCGCCTTTAAATAGATATGCTGGTCCTTTTTTTCTCCCTTAGTGCTTACCAAAATTGCTTCTAAATTGTTGGACTCACTGCAACACCCATCTTTGTTCTCTGCTAACCAGAGCTTTTGATATTTTAAAGGACTGGGCTGAAAACACTTTAGTCAAGCAAGCCATAAAATAAAAAATATAAATTAAGAAACTAACCTTTCCCACTTAGCAGTCTAGTTTATAGCTGAAGCTTTTAGACTTCTCCTCAAAACCTTGGAATGATTTATTTCACTTTAAATAAAAGTAGGGGTCTCTTGCACCTTGTTTATTTCAGAGTTATTTACAGTCTAGTCTACAGGATGTAAAACAACACATACATAAAGGAAAGTAAACCAAGAAACTTTCTTCCCACACTGCAGTCCATTTTATGGCAGAGGCTGTTCAGTCATATTCCCTTTACAGTCTTGGAGAACTTTCTTTCTCTTTGAAGAAGTACTGGTCTCTTGCTTCATCAGTTCAAGATAATTACATTTGAGACCCTAAGTCTCAGTAAGAGACAGATTTTTGTTCTCTGCTAACCAGAGCTTTTAATACTTAAAAGTACTGTAATAAAACAGTTCAGTCAAGCCATACACAAAGAATGTAAACCAGCAGTCTTGTTTTATTTCAAATCCCTGGAATGTTTTCTTTCCTTCTGTTGCTCCTGTAGCAGCTCAATAGATAATTACTTTCTAGACCTTATGACTTAGTAGGAGATAAAACTCACCTTTCCGACACATCAGTCAGTTTTATGGCATAGGTTTTCAGTCAGATTTCTCACCAAAAACCCTGGAATGTTGTCTTTCCTTTCAAACAATACTGGTCTCTTGCTTTACTATTAGCTCAGTAGGAATTTTCCTTTTAGACCCACTCCACAAAGGGGAGCCACCACCTAAAGCAGATGCCCTACGCTGACCGCCTTAAAAAACTCCAGCTATACTCTGTCGCATATCGTCTACTCAGAGGCGATCTCTGCTTAACATACAAGGCCATGTCAAACCCAGAGCTGTTGGACATGCTACACTTAAACAAATCCCAATCCCTCAGAGCCACACACTTCAGGGATCTAAACCTTGTCATCACAATAAACAAAACATGCTGGAGGGATAGGTTCCTGACCCAGAGAATCCCCAGACTCTGGAATAGATTGCCCATATATGTCAAGCAGAGTGCCTCTTTGGCCCTCTTCAAAAGGAACCTTGATGATTGGATGGGAGAAAGGAAATTTACCCCAGGGATCACGTCAGTCGCCCTGCTAGACAGGGGTCCAGGGAAGTAAATAGTGTGGGAAGAAATAGCCAGGGAATTGTTATGGCTAGGCTTGTATAGGCCCTAGGGCTGATAGCCTAGTACCAACCTATGAACCCTAGGACTCAGTAGGAGACAGAACTTTGTTCTCTCCTTACCAGAGTTTTTATTTCTTCAAAAGAGCGCTGGATCCCCACCTAAGCACCATGTTCAATCATAGCCTCACATCAGGCTTTGTGCCCACTGAATAGCATAGAGCAACAGTTATCCCACTCCACAAAGGAGAGCCACCACTGATCCCGGGAACTATGGCCCTATTAGCCTGACGAGCCTGGTCTGCAAGGCCATGGAACGTATCATCATGGAACTCATAAACAAAGACATTGGTAACCCCCAAACTCTGGATCCCACCCAGTTCGGGTTTGTTAAAGGCAGATCATGCCTCCTGAACCTGATTGACTTCTTTGAGGCAGTCACCAAAGCTGTAGATGAGGGTAAGGTGGTTCACACAGCCTATCTTGACCTCGCCAAGGCTTTCGACACCATCCCCCATTCTGGAATTAAAGCTAAACTTGGTATAAATGCCTACGTCACAAGATGGGTTGCCAACTGGCTCACTGACAGAACCCACACTGTAAAAGTTGCACACTCCAAATCTGACCTCAAGCTAGTGATAAGTGGAGTACCACAGGGTTCAGTCCTGAGACCTCTCCTGTTTGGTATCTACTTCTCTGAAGTACAAGCTAACACAGAAGGTCTCTGGCTAACAAAGTTTGCAGATGACTGCAAACTAGGAACCATAGCTGAATCCCCAAATGATGTGGAAATTCCACAGAAGGGCCTCGCTGAGACAGATGCCTGGTGTCAGAGCCATGGCGTCAAGCTCAATGCCAAAAAGTGCATTGTCATCTCCTTTGGTAAAAACTCTGTACCCATAATCTACTACATAGACAGCAGTCTGCTTAATACCGAATGTGTGATAAGAGACCTTGGGACCCAGGTGGACAGTAGTCTGTCCTTTGATAGTCACATCATCACAGTAGTCAGGAAGTCCTTCTACGTGGCACACCTCATCATAAAAGGGTTCTCATCCATTAAAAAATAGGTCATTGTTCCCCTCTACTTGACATTCATTAGACCCATTATAGAGTACAATGCCCCTTTTGGAATGTACCTCACAAGACATCTGCAGCAGCAGCTGGAAAGGCCACAAAAGTACCTCACAAAGAGGATTACTGGCCTCAAACAGATGCCCTACACTGACCGTCTCAAAAAACTCCAGCTTTACTCCATAGCATATTGCCTACTCTGAGGTGATCTCTGCCTAACATATAAAGCTATGTCAAACCCAGAGCTGTTGGACATGCTACACCTAAAGAAATCCCAATCCCTCCAAGTTACACGGTCTAGGGGCCTAAACCTTGTCACCACAATAAACAGGATATGCTGGAGGGACAGATTTCTGTCCCAGAGACTTCTTATACTCTGGAACAGGCTACCCATCTATGTCAAGCAAAGTTCATTAGCACTCTTCAAGAAAAATCTTGATGAGTGGATGGGAAATAGGAAATACACCCTGGGGATCACTTCTACATCTCTGCTCGACAGTGGCACAGGAAGATAACTTTCTTGGGTGGGGTAAGCCAGGGAACCTTGTTGGCTAGGCTTATGTAGGCTCTCGGGCTGATAGCCTAGTACCTTCCTATGAACCTATAAAAATACTGCACTTGAAAACATTGCAGTTGACTAACTCATGTAATAAAGAATGTAAACCAAGAAACCCACCTTTCCTTCCTAGCAGTCTGTTTCATGGCAGCAGTGCTTGAGTCAGATTTCTCTTCAAACCTTGGAATGTTTTCTTTCCCTGCTTCTTCTTCTTCTTCTTTCAGCTTTTCCCAGTTAGAGGTCGCCACAGCGGATCA
The DNA here is from genome assembly GCF_019279795.1 of Protopterus annectens. Lineage (NCBI taxonomy): Eukaryota > Metazoa > Chordata > Ceratodontiformes > Protopteridae > Protopterus > Protopterus annectens. Next base: position 1,799,931,937 of record NC_056739.1, read on the forward strand.
CTGTCCGCTCATGATTGGCAGTGGAGTTTTATGGTGTCGAGTTGCCAGCCCAACCTTCCACAGAAGGCACACACGCACGCACTTACGCCTAGGGCCAATTCAGTGTGTCCAATCCACCTGTAGCATGTCTTTGGGATGTGGGAAGAAACCGGAGCACCCAGAGGAAACCCAGGTGACCACAGGGAGGACATGCAGACTCCGCACAGAAGGCACCCCAGCTGAGGATCGAACCAGAGAACCTCTTGCTGTGATGCGGCAATGCTAACCGCTGCACGACTGTGGCTGCCCTAGAATGTTTTCTTTCCTGTTAAATAAAATTTCTAGACCAGTAATTTTATTTAACGGGAATGTTTTCTTTCCCGTTAAATAAAATTTCTGGTCTCTTGCTCTTCCGTCAATTCACAGGTACCTAACTTCCAGGCAGTAGGGTAAAGTCAGAACAAAACTGTGTTCTGTAGAAACTGGAACTTTAAATACTTTAAAGTACTGCACTAAAACATTGTGGTCAAGCCACAAACACACTAAAGAATGTAAACCTTGAAACTCCACTTTCCCTCACAACAGTCTGTTTTTTGGAAGCTGGTGGTCTGTTAGACTACTCCTAAAACATGGAAAGTTTTCTTTGCCTTTAAGTATTTGATGGTGTCCTCTTCCTTGGTTCACAGGGAATTAACTTCTAAATCCTAGGAATCAATGGGGCATCCATCTTTGATCTCTCCTAATCAAAGTCTTCAGTCCTTAAAATAACTGCATTAATAACACTGCAGTCAAGTAAGACAGAATTTTTAATAATTAAATGCAAGACATACAATAAAGAAAATAAACCAAGAAGCTCACATTTCCCAAATAACAGTCTGTTTTATGGAACTGGCATCTTAGTCCAGTTTCTCTTCAAAACATGGGAATGTTTTCATGGAACTGGCATCTAAGTCCAGTTTCTGTTCAAAATATGGGCATGTTTTCTTTCTTTTTAAATAGACGTACTGATCTTTTGTTCTCCATCAGTTCACATCTGATTACAATCTAGACTCTTAGAGTTGGTAGGAAACATAACTTTGTTTTCTCCTAACCAGAGTGTTTTAATACTTTAAGGCACTGCACTGAAAACACTGCAGTTAAGCCAAAATAACATAAATCAAGGGTTACACTTCATAATCTCGAGTTACTGAAATCTCGAATTTCAGTAATCCGAGACTATGAAGTCTAAAACCAGAATACCAAAAGTGCATAAGAGCAAATTTGAATATCTCATATCCGTGCTTATGCATTTCCGGTGTGTCGCGTGTAGTGTTATGGTGTCTGAAATTGCAGATGAGTGAGTGTTTATCTGTGTTTTTGTGCGTTGTATGTTTGGGAAGGGTAGGGAGGTGTGAGTGTGAGTGTTCGATTTGTTGTTGTGTGTGTATGTGTGATGTGTATTTGTGTGCGAGCGAGTGGAAGATGACGTGGTATGAGTTTTTTTTTTTTTTTTTATGTTATGTGCGACCTCGGAATTGGTATATATAAGTAGGGGGGCTTCCCCCCTGCTTATATGTAGTGTAGGGTTGTGTGGTTTGTGTGCTGTGGGTGGAATGGTGTGTGTGTTATGTGCTGTATGGTGTATGTATGTTCGTGATTGTGTGATTCGGGATTTTGGGTTTAGGTATTGTGAATGGTTAGACTTTATAGTCTCGGGTTACTGAAATTTGAGATTTCAGTAATTCAAGATTATGAGGTGAAACCAAATCAAGACACTACCATATCCCTCATAGTACTTTATTGTAGGTAGAGGGTCCTTAATAAGATTTCTCTTCAAAACCTTGAAAAGTTTATTTTCCCTCAAAAGAAAAGTACTGAGGTCTTGCTTATCCTTCAGTTCACAGTGAATTAGCTTCTAAATCTTACAAATCAGTAGTACACCCATCTTTGGTCTCTCTTTACTAGTGCTTTTAATACTTAAAAGCACTGTACTAAAAACACTGGAATCATGCCAGAGACACAACAAAGAATGTAAACTAAGAAGCCACCTTTAACACACAGCAGTCTGTTTTAATGCCATAAGCTGTTCAGAGATACTTCTCTTTGAAAAGAAAATGGAAATAAAATTCTAAATCAACTTTATTTGACGTATTGAATATTGTAAAAGAGACAAAGGAACTGGAAGAGGGATCTTTAGAAATGGGATAGAACAAATTATATAGAAATTAATGGAATTTGTTTGAACAATGGCTGCATAATGATGATCAAGAGGAGGAGTGAGGATTAGGGGAAGGCAGGAACTGAGCAGTTTATAAAATGTTGGACAGAATGACAGTTATAAAGAAAGAATAATTTAATGCATGTAAAAGAAAGACAATGTTAATATGGTTTCTTTTCTTTTCTATTGTGTGTGTGCCTGTTTCTTAAGTAATAATTTAATAAAGGTGTTTAAAGAAAACTTGGAATATTTTCTGTCCCTTTAAATAAAAATACCAGTCTCTTGCTTCTCTCTCAGTTTACAGGGAATTAGCTTCTAAAGCATTAGATTGACTAGGACACCCATCTTTGTTCTCTCACTTAACCAGAATTTTTAATAATTAAAAGTACTGTTTGGAAAACACTGCAGTCGGGCCATGCAGGCAGTAAGGAATGTAAACCATACAACTCAACTTCCCACACAGCAGTCTGGTTTAATTACACAGGTTGTTGAGAGACCTCTAGCAGTGGTGCAGTGGTTAGCGTTGTCGCTGTGACGCCTCACCGCTGGCCTAGTAATCAAGGAGCCTCAATCCTCACCACTAGCACCAGTGGGGGACATACATTGGAGGGGATGACATATACACACACAGTAAAGTGCAATTTCCTTTAAGAGCACACAGAGACCACAGCCAGTCTGGGGCTGGTTTCTCCTTGTTTCTCCAGATCCCCAATAAGCCTCCACACTAGCACAGCTATAGAGTTGAGATCTCAGCTTAGTGGTCAAGGCAAGGCCTCCAGCACCCTCTCTGTCCAAGTCCAACCAGTGTTTCATGTCCCTGCCCGAGTAGCTGACACACATACACGCATACACACACACACACGCGTGCACACACACACCCACACACACACACACACACACACACACACACACACCTGGGAAAGGCTGACACAGGTTTACTAGCTTTGTCCCCTTTTGCCCAGCCTATAAGGTAGTTTTCACTGCCACCAGCCAGCTCCTTATCAGTTACTTTAAGGCCCTTAAGAAAGGGTGTCCAATCTTACTGTGTAATGGTACTGTTAGTACAAATGGTGGTTTGACCAAGAACAAGGCTATTAGGAGTGGCCTATACAGTGTCATCAAATAAACATGCAAGTACTCTCAGAACTTAAATATGGCTCACAAATATCGGCCACAATGGAAGGTTTAAATATATATAATAATAAATAGTAAAAGAACAAGAAAATACTCAGTAAATAATCACAGTTACATCAGAGTTCAAAATCACAAGAAATATTTAAAACAACATTGCAGTACAATCTCAAATAAATAAAGAAAACATTTAAGCTATACTTTACTATATTCCTGACTGTATCTAAGAGAAATTACTGCACCCTAGTTAACTTACTTACAGACCAAGTAGGCAGATGTGATGAGTGGGTCTTCCAGCAGATGCTGTCAGGTCAAAGGCAAAATAGAAAATGCTCTCTCTCTCTCTCTCTCTCTCTCTCTCTCTCTCAGAGACTTCCCAAATTAATATCCCAAATATTACTGCTGGGATACTTGCAGAATGACATAATTTCTTGTTATCTGTCTTTAGTTCCCAGGCTCAAAAACAATCACTGATGCAGCTGGTAGCATTTAGCATCTACCCGTGAAAATACATAGACCTTAGATCTTTTGGCAAATGGTGGAAGTTGTAAAATAATTTACATTCCTCCACATTTAAAGACAATACAAAAAACTACTCTAGTACAGACATCATGTCTCCTGTTGACTGAAACTGAAAGATAACATACTTTTATTACATGGTCATTAAGTAATTTAAATTTCAGCTATTCTTCTGAAGTTAACTTTTTGTGTTTGTGTCCATTGTTAAAATGTATACATCTAAACAGTCACAGTAGTGCAGGTTTGTTCCTGTTCTATTCCAATAGGGCATGCTATGGTTACATTTTAGCTCAGTACTTTACAAAATATCTCTTCTGTACCAGCAGTTTGATATACACATAATGTACAGTTCTAATACAGTTATAACACAAGCATATGAGTGTGTGCCTTCTGTGAAGGTTAGGTGCCAAGGCTGGCAACTTCACACTGTAAAAACTCCACTGCCAATCAATCTGCGGACCAGTGATCCGCTGTGGCGAGCCCTTACCAGGAAAAGCCAAAAGACATTGCCTTTGCACACACAATAATAAATGAAAAGAAAGAACCTATCCTTTTCCACGCAGTGGTCTGTTTAATGACAGTGGTTGTTCAGATTTCCCTTCAGAACCTTTGAGTGATTTCTTTGCCCTTGAGTAAGAAATATAATATCTTAATTCTACATCAGTGGAAGGTAATTATGTTGTGGACCTTGTGACTCATTATGACACAGATTTTGTTCTCTCCTAACCAGAGCTTTCCATACTTTAAAGTACTCCACTAAAATACTGCAGTTACTAAAGTCACACAGTGAAGAACATAAACAAGAAACGTACAATGTGAAGTTGTACAATCTCATCGTTCATTCTTCACTGATGGATTTGGAGCTGATCCATCAGCTCTGACACGGCCGTTAGCAAAGCTCAAGGTTTACCAGTAGCTCGAGACTAAGCCCATTATCCCATGATGCACTGCTGGAATTACCTCAGATCTAGTTTGCCGCAGCACGGATCTCAGGGGTTTTTTATATATATATATATAGCCCTGTAGTTGTCTCTTTAGACCTATTCCCTTGGTGCTTCATAGTTTATTACACTTGTAGTGGCCTCGTGTTAGGCCTATTTTCAGTGTGTGTCTGTTTCATTATATTGCTATAGTGTTCATAGTGTAGATAGTGTGCTGTTTCACTTTTCTTAGAGTTGGCCTTCCTTTCTCAGGCCATTGTTAGAGTGTGTTTTGTATTCAGTTTAGCCTAAGGATAGCTTTAACTTTTATGATATATTATACTGTTGGCCTTTTTTCTCGGCCATTTGTTAAACGGTGTTGGGTTGTTAGTATTGTTATCTTGACTTCTTCTAGTCTGTATATTGCTTAATATGTCTGAGGAAAAAGACAGGCACCCAAAGTCTGCATTCAAAAACTGTCCAGACTGCGGTCAAAAGATGTCTCTCACTGATGGCCATGTTCAGTGTATGTATTGTTTGGGTGCGGTGCACTTGCAGGAGTCCTGTAGCATTTGCCATTCCTTTTCTTCAAGGGTTCTTTTAGAGAGGAAAAGGAAGCTTGTGGATCGATGTTTGCTGAAGCATCCTTTTACTGAAGCTTTGTCTGACCAGGATGGGGCCAGCACGTCCTCTAAATCATCAAAATCATCTACTGATTCCAAGGCATCTAAAAAGTCTAAGAAATTAGAGGATTCCAGGACTTTGGTTCCACAGCTATCAGAGCTGAGTGTCTCTTCTTTTTGGAGCCAGCCGATTGTCTTGGAGCCGGTCTCTGAGAGACCTGTATCTCCACTCCTCCAATCGGCAACTTTGGTGCACTTCTCTAGATCTTCTGTCAGCCTCTCGGATTTGGATATGGATCAATTGGTGCAGAAGCTCTTACGGGCACCAGGCCTTGCCAAATTGGTGTTGGCTCTGACCCCAGCGTCGGAACCGAAGGCCACCATCCCAGATTTGACTACTCTTTCTCTGAGCCGTACTGGATCTTCGGAGCTGGAGGGGCCAACCTGCTGTTTGTGGAGCCTTTGGAGCCAAGACCTGCCCCGGTGTCATCGGTTCCATCTACTCTGATGTCCTCGGTGCCAACCGGGGACTCTAGGGGCTGACACTCTCCTGTCGGGTCCGGGGAGGATAGTCGCACTGACTTGTCGGTGCCGACTCTTTCTCTCAGGGCCTCAGCTCGGTGTGGGAGGGGATGGCGGTTCGCTAGGAACCGTCGACTCCTTCTCATCAGAGCCATGATGTCTTCGAAGCCACGAGGAGAGCCTTGTCGCGAAAGACATCCTTGCCACCAGGTCTGGCCTCTTCTTCCCCCAAAGTGCCTGTGTCCGCTTCTGCCTCCATCAACTAGGCCAAGTGTAGAGACCCTGAGCCACAGGTAGCCCCACAGGGCACCCCTTGCTCTTCTGAGACCTCCCCAGAGGCTCCCACTGAGGAGGCCCCCCAGGAAGAGATTGTGTAAGAGGAGACACTTGGACTCCCCACAGGAGTCTTTGACATCTGATACTGACTTGGATGAGTCAGAAGTGTCCCTCCAATCCCCCTCTGAGGATATCTCCTTTGCGGCGATACTCAAGATCCTTAGCAGGGGTGAGTGGCAGTCCAAGAGCTCTACAAAGAACGAGTCAGTTCTCCTGAAGGCTTTCGGGTCTCAACATTCCACCTCTTGTGCATCTCCGCCCTTCGATGAGATCATGCAGCTGGTCTCTCGAAGGGCGTGGGAGTCACGGGAGTCCATGGAGCCTGTCCCTTGGAGGTCAAACAAGTTCATTTCTGCACCCATAGATAAAGATTTTTTGTCCAAGGGAGTCCCTGTTGATGCCATGATGGTGGTGGCAGCCACCAAGAAGGAAATGCCTTGAGACTTCCTCGACGATCCATCTCCTAACAGAGAATCCAGGATCATGGATCTTTATGGGACATGCATGTTTAGTTCAGCGACTTTTACACTCCAATCTCTGAACTATCAGACTCACTTCACCAGAATGCAATGAGATCTCCTTAAGGAGTTGGGAGATACTCTTCAGGGTACTGTAGCTGCAGGGACTTCGGACAAAGTTGCCGCCCAGCTCGCTACCCTAAACTCCATCGTGAACTCGCCCATGCGTCTCATATCATATGCAGCTGATGGGACAAGTAGAGCAGCAGGTACAGGAGTTGCGCTAAGACGACATTCCTGGATGCGCTTGTGTTCCTTCGTGGAGCCCTTTCATTTGTCAACACCCCGTTTGATAGCTCATCTCTCTTTGGGCCCAAAGTGAAGGAAACCCTTACCAGGTGTGAGCAGGAGGGAAAGATTCTGCCATCGGAGTCCGTTTCTCCACCCCTACTTGGCCTTACCCCAAATGCCAACGGGAAGGGAAAATGTGGTTCCAAAAAGCCCAAGGAGCCTTTCAGGACACACGTAGACAACCCCTCTCTAGAGGCAGAAGAGGGGGTAACAATGGAATACGCCACCCTCGCAGCAGAGGGGGTCCGCAACACCAGGGTGACAGAGATCACTTCTCTGGTCAACCCTATCAGAGCTCCTGAATGGAGACCCAACTGTCCTGCTCTGGAGGCAGTCAGGGGTCGCTTGTCTTTATACCCAGATGCCTGGCAAGATATAACAAATGACAGCTGGGTACAAAGTATTATTTCCAGAGGGTATTTCATACCATTCCTCACCCAACCTACTCCCCCAAGAAAAATCCCGGACGTTCCACCCAGTTACAGGGAACAAGCAACTATAGAGGTCTGCAAGTTGCTAGAAAAAAGAGTCATCCAGCCAGTTCCAGCAGACCAAATAGGATTCAGAACTTACTCAAGATTCCTTTTGGTTCCAAAGAAGACAGGGGACTGAAGACTCAACCAATTTGTAAAGAAAGAGAAGTTCCGGATGGTCACGCTTCAGTCGATACTTCCCTTTTTAGGGAAAGACAATTGGATGTGCTCGATAGATCTCAAGGATGCGTACTACCACATAAAAATGGCCAGGCCATCCAGAGATCATTTGCGTTTCCAGCTGGGAGCCAATCATTATCAGCTTCAAGCCCTGTCCTTTGGTCTCACTACAGCCCCCAGAGTGTTCACCAAATGGATGGCAGTGGTCACGGCTCATCAGAGGCGTGTAGGATTTCAGGTGTTTCCGTACCTAGACGTTTGGCTCCGTACCTCCACCACCAGGCATCAACTTATTCAAGCAAGAGAATACACTCTGCCATCACTTAGGCGTTACAATCAACTCAGAAAAATCTGCCTTGTCGCCATCGCAGCATATTGTCTGTATAGGGGCAGAGTTAGACACTTCAACCACCACTCTATGACTACCAACCGAGAGGGTTTTTCTCCTTCGCCAGCATGTCAAATCACTAGTGTCAAAGGACAGAGCACCAGCTGCAGAAGTCTTAAAAGTATTAGGTTTGATGGCTGCAGCGATCTTGGCCATACCTTTAGCAAGGATGTATATGACGACTCTTCAATGGCTGCTGTTCACCCAATGGTCCTATCACAAACTTCCAATGAGTCATATGATTTTGATTACAAACTCTTGCAAGAGAGATCTCCAGTGGTGGTTGACGTATCTTCATGTAACCATAGGACGTCCCTTTATTCTACCCCCTCCAGTAGCCACTGTGACCACGGATGCTTCCCTGACGGGGGGGGGGCATTTTCAGGGAATGACCACCCAAGGGACATGGACGGGTCAGGAATCACACCTGCAGATCAATATCTTGGAGATGAGAGTAGTACTTCTGGCGTTGCAGTACTTTCAGGACTCTCTTCCTCTAGGGACGATTGCAGTTCAGACAGACAACATGTCAACAGACAAACTGAGCAGGGCAATTCTGATGCCACTCGAGTGGTCCCTCAAACAAGAGATTGCGGACAGGATTTTCCGCAAATGAGGCCAGCCTTGCTGCGATCTTTTTGCCAGTCACGTCAACATGAAATGCAGAAGCTACTTTGCCCCGATTCCCCCTCCAGGACAACCCTTGAGAGACGCACTCGTACACGATTGGCCCCAGGGTCTCTTCTATGCATTCCCTCCAATCCCTCTTATACCCAGACTTCTACAGAAAGCAATGTTGCTGGGAAGGACTATTATCCACATAGCCCTACATTGGTCTCGGCAGATTTGGTTCCCATTCCTTCATCATCATCAATTGGAGGATCCATGGATTCTGGACCCAGTTCCAGACCTTCTGACACATCCGTCGGGGGACCTCCATCCCTTATTGCAGTCAGTGAAGCTCACAGCTTGGCTGCTGCAGTTCCCATCATAGCCAGGCTTCATGATCTGTCTGATGAGACAAGACAGATCCTCTTGTCTTATAAGCCGTCCACCAGGAGACTACATCTTAGTAAGTGGAAGAGATTTTCCATATGGGCTTCAAAGCAGAACATTGATCCTTATCAAGCCCCCTTGCCGTCCATTTTTGAATTCTTGACTATGATTTTTAATGAAGGAGCTGCAGCTGCTACAGTTCGGGTCCAGTTGGCTGCTATATCTAACTTTCATCTAAGAGTGGACGGACTAAACATAATATCCCACAGATTGTCCAAGGCCTTTCTCAAAGGGACCTTCCACATGAGGCTTCCAATGAAAACTCCTTATTCTCCTTGGAATCTAAACTTTATGCTGTCTCACATGATTCTTCCCCCGTTTGAACCTGCATTATCTTGTGATCTCAAATTTTTATCATGGAAAACCATATTTCTGGTGGCTATTACTTCTGTCCATAGAGTGTCAGAACTTTAAGCTTTATCTATCAGCCCTCCTTATTTGATTTTTCATGCTGATAGAGTTTCTCTTAGGAAAAAACCCTCCTTTTTGCCCAAAGTTTTTTCTGAATCAAATATCAACCAAGTCATTGAGTTGCCAGTCTTCTTCCTTAACCATTCCAACAAATTAGAGTACATGCTGCACAAACATGATGTTCGCAGACAGCTCAGATATTATTTGGGACAGAACAAAAGATGATAGAAAATCAGACCAGCTCTTTGTGTCTTTCTCTGAAGCCAGAAAAGGTAGACCAGTGGCTAAAACAACGCTTTTGAAATGGCTATCTGATTGTATCACTTTTGTTTATTCAGCTGCTAATATGTCCTTACTGCGCAAGATTAAAGCTCATTCTACCAGAGCAGTTTCTACATCTTCTGCATTTCAAGCCAAATTACCTCTTGATAACATTTGTGCTGCAGCCACTTGGTCTAAACCTCATACCTTTATCACTCATTATAAAGTTGATAAGGCCTCTAGGGACAGGGCTTCCTTTGGGTCTACGGTCCTGAAGAATGTACTCCCATGAGCCACCCGAGATTCAGGGTGCTAGGGATGCTACCCATCAGTGAAGAATGAACGTCGAAATTGAACAACTTCACATTAAGAAGATATGTACTCACCATAACGTTCCATGTGAGTTGTTCCATCTTGCCTTCATTCTTACGTCCCTCCTCCATCCCCCACGTGGCTGATAGTTGACCTAGAGGCTGATCTCATCCTGGTTATTCAATCCTTCTCTCTCTTGGGAGAGTAGTTCTCTCACAGGAATATGGTACAAGCAGCAAACAAGTTCTGAGGTAATTCCAGCAGTGCATCATGGGATAAGGGGCTTGGTCTAGGGCTACTGGTAAATCTTGAGCTTTGCTAATGGCTATGTCGGAGCCAATGGATCGGCTCCAAACCCATCAGTGAAGAATGAAGGCGAGATGGAACAACTCACATGGAACGTTATGGTGAGTACATAACTTCTTATTTTGCATACACCAGTTTGTTTTACAGTAGGGACAGTTCAGTCAGAGTTATTTTCAAAAATGTTGGAATGTTTTCTTTCCTATTAAATGTAATTACTAGTCTTTTGCTTTTTTATCATTTCTCAGTTACTTACCTTGTAGACCATAGACCTAGGTAGGAACAGAGCTTGTTATTGTCAAACTAGAGCTTTTAATACTTTAAAACATTGTACAAAAGCACAACAATAAAACCTTACTCACACAATAAGGAATGTAAACCAAGAAACATATCTGTCCCACACAGCAATCAAGTCAGTATGTAATTACCTTCTAAATGCTAGGCCTCAGTAGAAGACAGAACTTTGTTCTCTGCCAGCCACAGTTTTTACTTCTGTAAAGCATCCTCTGGAAACACTGCTGTCAGCCAGTTTACAAACTAGACAATGTTGGACATGCTACAAGTAAAGAAATCCCAATCCCTCTGAGCTACACGCTCTAGGGACCTAAACCTTGTCACCACAATAAACAGGACATGCTAGAGGGATAGATTCCTGTCCCAGAGACTTCCCATACTCTGGAACAAGCTACCTATGTATGTCAAGCAAAGTTTCTCATTAGCACTCTTCAAGAAAAATCTTGATGAGTGGATGGGAAATAGGAAATACACCCCGAGGATCACTTATGTAGCTCTGCTCGACAGGGGCACAGGAAAATAACTTTCTTGGGTGGTGTAAGCCAGGGAACCTTGTTGGCTAGGCTTACTTAGGCCCTTGGGCCAATAGCCAAGTACCTACCTATGAACCTTTCCCAGATAGGGTTCTGTTTTATGGCAGAGGGTCTTCTGAGTCAGATTTATCTTCAAAGCAAACCTTGGAATGTTTTCTTTTGCTTTAAATAAAAGTACTGATCTCTTGCTCTCCTATCAGTTTTCAGGTGCCTAACTTCCAGACTTCCAGACCATAGGAATATGTCAGAAGATAACTTTCCTGTATCCCAACAAGATCTTTTAATACTTTTAAAGTACTGCAGTCCACACACACACACACACACACACACACACACACACACACACACACACACACACACACACACACACACACACACACACACAATGTAGAATATAAACCAAGAAACCTACCTTTCCAACATAACAGTCTGTTTTTGGCTGAGGCGGTTCAATCTGATTTATCTTGAAAACCCTGTTTTTTTTTCTTTCACTTTACATAGAAATACTGTTCTGATTATCTGTCAGGTCACAGAAAATTAGTTCTTAGTCCTAGGACTCAGTAGAAGACCCAATTTTGTTCTCTCCAAGCCAGAATTTATTATATAGTGTAACACTGTATTAAAAATATCACAGCCAAGCAAGGTACACAATAAAGAAGGTGAACCAAGAAACTCACCATCCTACATAGCAGTTTGTTTTATAGCAGAGGCTGTTCTGTCAGATTTCTTTTCAAAACCATCAAAGATTTTATTTTCGCTTTAAATGAAAGTACTGGTCTCTTACTTCTCCATCAGTTACTTTCTAGACCATAGTATTAAGTAGGAACATAACTATATTCTCTCCACAACAGAGCTTTTTAATAATTTAAAGCCCTTCACTAAAACACTACTGTCAAGCGATGCACACACACACACAAAACCTTGGAATGTTTTCTTTCCCCTTAAATAGATACTCTGGTCTCTTGTTTCTCCCTTAGTGTATAGCAAAATGGCTTCTAAATTCTAGGACTCATTAGAGAACCCATCTTTGTTCTTTCCTAACTGTACCTTTTAATACTTTAAAAGACTACACTGAAAACACTACAGTTAAGCAAGCAAGAAAAGAAAAAAGATATAAACCAAGAAATTCACCTTTCTCACACAGCAGACTGTTTTATAACAGAAAATGTTTAGTCAGACTTCTGTTTAAAACCTTGGGATGTTTTCTTTCACTTTAAATAAAAGTACCTGTCTCTTGGTCCTCATTACAGTCTAGATTACAGGATATGATAGGAACAAATCTCTGCTGTCCTACTCAGAGCTTTTCATACTGTAAAGCACGTTAAACAACAAATACATAAAGGAAAGTAAACCAAGAAACTCACCTTTCCCACACAGCATTCTGTTTTATGGCAAGCATCCGCAGTGGTGCAGCGGTAGCATTGTTGCCTCACAGCAAGAGGTTCTCCCATTCGATTCTCAGCTGGAGTGCAGGGAGTGCCTTCTGTGTGGAGTCTGCATGTCCTCCCCTCAGTTGGGTGGGCGTTCGAAAGACATGTGTAAATGGGCGTGTCTTTGTTGAAGGTTAGATGTCGAGCTGGCACCTCGGTGTTCGTGAAAATCTACTGCCAGTCATTAGCGGACCAGAGTTACACTGTGGCAACCCCTAACCGAGAAAAGCTGAAAGACAACAACATTCTGTTTTATGGCAGAGGCCGTTCAGTCATATTCTCTTAAAAACCTTGGAGTGTTTTCTTTCCCTTGAAGATGTACGGGTTTATTACTTCTCCATCTGTACTTATACATTAAAATACTGCAATAAAACAATCCATTCAAGTAGTACACAATAAATAATGTAAACCAGCAATCTGTTCCATGGAAGTGGCTTTTCATTCAGATTTCTTTTCAAAATCCTGGAATGTTTTCTTTCCTTCTCTTGGTGCAGTATCAGCTCAGTAGGTAAATATTTCTAGACCTTACAACTCAGTAGGAGACAGAACTTGCCTTTCTGACACAGCAGTCAGTTTTACAGTTTTAAAGCACAGGCTTTTCAGTCAGATTTCTCATCAACACCAAGGAATGTTTTCTTTCCTTTTAAACAGAGTACTGGTCTGTTCCTTCTCTTAGTTCAGTAGATGCTTACCTTTTAGACCTTAGGACTTGGACAAAACTTTGTTCTCTCCTAACCAGTGTTTTTACTTATTCTAAACACTGCATTGAAAACATAAGTCCTGGTGTCTTACTCTTCCATCAAGTTGTCGGGTACCTAGCTTCTGGACAGTAGGACTAAGGCAGAACATAACTGCGTTCTGTACAAACCAGAACTTTAACTGCTTTAAGGTACTGCAGTAAAACACTGTAGTCAAACCACAAGAAAAGTAAGGAGTGTAAACCAAGAAACTCCACTTTCCGGCGTAGTAGTCTATTTTGTAAGGTGTTCTGTCAGATTTCTAAAAATCATGGAATGTTTTCTTTGCCTTTAAATAAATTTACTGGCCTCTTTCTTCTCTCTTAGTTCACAGGGAATTAGCTTCTAAATCCTAGGACTTAACAGTATTCCCATATTTTTGACAGCCACCATAATTAGACTTGGCAAGGCCTTACTATGCCTAGGCAATTCTGATTCTGTATTGTAGCTCAAAAAACCATTTACCTAGTTACTCCAATTTTCTCACCCAGTATCTCTGACAGAGCAGTCTGCAGGGAATCTTTAAAGTCTGCCAACTCATTACACTCCCAGAAAATATGTTCTCAGTCATGTCTTTCTTCCCCATCACACCTCCAACATTTGCTGTCTTCCTGATGAAAATGTCTTTGAAATCCAAAAAAAACAAAATCACAGAGACCACAATTCAAAAGCTTGAAGAACTTCACTAATGCAATACGGTACCTTAGCCTTTCACCTTCAAAGGATATAAAATTACTCACAAGCTCAAAATTTATAACAGGTGAATTTGTGGCTGCTGGAGGGGACTTGTCAGTCTCTTCGGTGGATACTCTATTGAAAAAAAGCGTTTTTTTTTTTTTTTTGACAATATTGCAGGGGAGGAACTGTCAGATTCTTCACATCACTCTGAAGTCAAAGAAAAGATTGTTTTTTTCCTCAGGGGAACCAAGGAAGAGGCCGAAAGAACCGAGGCAAAGGAAAGAAAGTGTAGTTGATCGGTTGAGCCTCACGAATATTTTTGGTTGTGCTGAGAATGCACCATTTGGAGTTTCTTCATATTAGGACAGTAGTTCTTGATTTTTGGACTTACATTATCTGCAAAGTTTTGATGATACTGTAAGTAATCACAGCAGTTTAAAAATTGTAAATCTGACATTAAATGAGTCAGCGGTAAATCTTTTGAGTAAGGGGACGAAGTTCGTTCCTACTAAAATTCCAACTTTAGCAGAGATTTTATTGGAAATTAAAAAGTTTTGCAGAAAGTTGCATTTAGCAGTGTATTTTGATAAGAAAAGGACTGAAAGTAACAGTAATGAAAATGCTAATTTTGTTGATGAGGATGTTGACCCCTTATTGAATGTTTCTCTGAATTTCAATGGTTAGAAGTAGGTAATGATCAGGAAATCGAGTTACGTTTTATCACTGGTTATGGTAAACCTAGGGTTCTTTCTTTACCTATATCTAGCAATTTTCCATCACCTAAATTGTCCACTGCAGTATGTTTATTTGAGCAAATTATTTGCAAACAAATGAAATGCGAATATGTTAAGTTTGTTAAGGCACAAAATCAATACAATTTAACTAAATGTGAATGGGAGGCCCTTAATGAATTAAGGAGTATGTTGGATAAATGTGGGATGGCGCAGTGGTGCAGCGGAAGTGTTATTGCCTCACACCGAGAGATTCTCCGGTTCAATTCTCGGCTGGGGTTCCTTCTGTGTGGTGTCTGCATGTCCTCCCTGCATTTGTGTGAGTTTCCTCCGGGTCCTCCTGTTTCCTCCCGGTCCTCCTGTTTCCTCCCATGTAACAAAGACATACATCTAGAGCATTTCTCCACAGGCCTCTGCTGAAAATTGGCTTCATTCCAAGTCGGACTTTCCCGGTTAACAAATGTTAAATAAATAAATAAAATGTGTGTTCAAGCAGGCTGACAAAGGAGCAACTGGGCCATCATGTCCAAGGCTAAATACAATGAGATGGCTTATAAGTTGTTGTTAGTTGAGGAAGATTATGTTAACTTAAACTATAACCCGATTGCCGCTTTTAATGGTGCACTTTTGGAATTGTTGGAAAGGGGTGAAAGATTAGGTTTCTTATCAATGGAAGATGTTAAAAAACTTTATATCCCTAAACCTCATGATCCTATTTTTTATGTTATACCAAAGTTGCATAAGGATATTTTAGATCCACCAGGGAAACCTGTTGTCTTTGGGTTGGATTCTTATTTGCAGAATGTAGGGATATTTTTGGATTTTGTGCTTAAGGAATATCTAGCTAACATTCCAACACACATTATAAACACTCAACATTAGTGTGAGGTAGTGACTAGAATAAAATGGCAGGAGGGTTATTACTGGCTCTTAGGAAGGCTGCGGTGGTGCAGCAGTTAGCGTTGTCGCCTCACAGCAAGAGGCTCTCCAGTTTGATCTTCGACTAGGGTCTCTTCTGTGCGGAGTCTGCATGTTCTCCTTGTGGTCATGTGGATTTCCTCCGGGTGCTCCGGTTTCCACCCACATCCCCAAAGACATGCTGGAAGTGGATTGGACATGCTAAAATTGGCCCTAGGCGTGAGTGCGTGCGTGTGTGTGCCTTCTTTCAAAGTTTGGGCACCGGGCTGGAAACTCGACACCATAAAAACTCCACTGCCAGTCATGAACGGACAAGGTGATCCGCTGTGGCGACCCCTAACCGGGAAAAGCCGAAAGAGAGAGAGAGTTGATGTCAGTTCATTATACATGAATATACAGTTGAGATGGGGTTTGGAGGCTGTTTGGGACATAATAGAGTAAGATCCTCCTACTGTCTTCATTGTCTGGTTGCCTGAGATTTGTTTGACACACAATTATTTCAGGTTTAACAGTAAAATTTTTCTTCAGAAGAAAGCGACGATGGTACCGCTTACACCCTTACTTATGCTATTATTTATATTTTTTTTTGAGAAGAGGTTTATTTATGGTTCCAAATTTTAATGGAGCCATGTGGTGATGTATAAATGTTACACTGATGATCTGATTTTATTTGTAAGGGGCACCCGTCCGCTTTTGGTCGTTTTATTTCATAACTGAATACGAATGATCATGGATTAGAATATTCCATGATGGAGAGTAATTCTTCCATTCAGTTTTTGGATGTGGAATTTTATGTAGATGGCCTGTCTAGTATTCAGTATAGGCCATTCAGGAAATCTACTGCTGTTAATAACTTTTTGCATGCAGAAAACATGCATCCGCCCATTTAATGGAATCACTCCCATATGGTGAATTTAAACGAATTACCCGGAGCACCTCAGAAGGGAAGTGTAAGTTTACATTTTTGTTGGAGATAAAAGAGAAGCTAAAAGAGAGGGGATATAAGGAAGAAATTTTAAATCATGGCCTAGAAAATATTCTTGGGAATAAAAGAGGTCCATTTAAAGGAACCATGGTAAATAGAATTGACATTGTAAGGTATGTTGGAGATAGAATGGTTCCTGCTAGCGGCAGGAAGAACTTATATTTCATCTCAAAATACTCTCCATTTTCTGAGGTAATGAGAAGGCTGATTTTGGAGATTTGGCATATTGTTTCTATGGCTGAGGGAGTGGGGCATTTATTCCCCAAATCTGTGAATTTCTGATATGGGGATATTTGAATTTGAAGGACTTGTTCAACATGGTATTATTTAATGTGCCCCAAGAGTTAGCAGGGTCATTTGCTTATGGGCACTGTAAAGCACATAGTAGGATCAGGAATATCTCTGGCACTAGTATAAATGGGTGGAAATTCACTTCTAGTAGAAGATTCAATTGAAACTCTTGTGGGGTGATTTACATTGTGGGGTGTGGATGTAACAATACTCATTGGTATATCGGACAAACTAAGAGGGCTGTGAAAGTTAGAATAATGGAACATTTTGGGGACATCCTTAACAAAAATATGAAGAGCCCAGTGGGTGAGCATTTTAATGTCATACATACTGGAAATGATGGTTCTTTTTTCTTTAGCATATTAGCACAACCTATTTTGTATAGGGGGGGGACATCAGTAAAAAGTTGAATGAATTGGAGAGTAAATTAATTTTGCATTTTGAAACGTTACATCCCAAGTGTTAATCTTGAGGTTAACTTAGTAAATTAAAGATGTTTATTAAATATTAAATGTGGATTCAGTGTTTGTGTTTATTATATGTTTAAGATGTTAATTTTATATGTAATGTTATTTTATTAATGAATTTTGCATTTGATGGTTGATTATACATTATATATTACACAGTTTTGCATGGGGCACTTTAAGCAGGTTAACTGAATGTAATTATGGAGGGGTTCACCTGTTATAAATTGTGAGCTTGTGAATAATTTTGTATCATTTGAAGGTGAAAGGCTGAGGTACCGGATTGCATTAGTAAAGTTCTTCAAGCTTTTGAACCGTTGTCTCTGTGAGTTTGTTTTTTTGGATTTCGTATTTTAGTGGAAAATTTCTTTGAAGTCTACTTGGAGTGTAAAAACATGTGTAAGCATTTTCAAATAAAGATCCTAAATCCTGTAGACTTTGTTGCATATTTGAGAGAGATACATATATACTTTCATTGTTTCTATCTGAGTTGCTTATCCAACCTCTCTTCCCAATTCTTTCTAACCTCCTCTGATTGATTCTTATAGTTATCATGCAATATTTTATATCCTGTACTAATTATTCCTTTTTTAATAGCAGCTTCTGTTCTAGATTCTACTAAAAACTCTACCAGTGCTGGTCTTTTGCTTAGGATCCCCCTATTTCTTTCTCTTTGCCTGTACTCTGATATCAGTTTTTGGTAGGCATGGGAATCTCTAACCTGCAGTCCAAATAAATTCTTGGCCTCTTCCCATTCTTCCCTCTCTAATTATTTGCTCTCAATACCTTGGTTCTTTTCCCAACTTTCTCCAATAAATTCTAGACTCCTCTTGCCTATTGTTTGTATCCTTAATTGCATTTCTCCATTCCAGTGTTGGCTTAGTTCTTAGAATACTTTTAGCTACTTTATGAATATAATCTGCATGGTTATTGTTATTTTCCTTAATGATTTGCATCCAAAATCCCAGTCTCTTCTTCTTTCTGAAGTTTCATCATCATCCCTTTCCACTTTGAATTTTAGGTTTATGCTCATGCTATGTATTACTGTGTTTCAGTTCAGGTAATCCCAAACTGCTTTGTTCATTTGGAAGAATGAGCTTATCCCTCTTGCCTCTTGCCTTCTTCCCCTCCCAGATAAAATCCTTCAGCTCTTTATTAATTGCTATCCACAACTTCTCCTCTGGTTGATAAAAATATGCCTGACGTGTGTAAAAATTAAAGGGACTAAAAACATTTTAACTGCTTGTATCCTGCTTCTGTCTTGCTATCCATATCCATATAACACAGCTCCCAGTTTCTCAGCTTTTGTATTATATTTTTAGTCTCTTCCCACATATCCTTAGCTGCCACTCCAGAATCTTTATTAATCCATACTCCTAAGTACTTAATTTTACCATGTCCCCATAAATATGGATATTGCTGAACCAATGTGTATGTGGGTACATAATTTATAACTGTTGCCTTTGTTTTAGCTTCATTAATTTTGTATCCCAAAAATATTTGAAAGTGCTTCAAAATGTTCCACAGCATTGAAGTGTCCTTTTCTGGTTTTATCAGGTATAAAATAATATCATCTGCAAACAAAGCCAGCTTTTCCTGACTTCCACACCAATTATATACTTGAATTTTTGAGTCTCTTAATTTTTTTGTCAATGGTTCTAAATATTGTGCAAATAACAAAAGGGAAAGAGGGACACGTCTGGCTGGCTGATCTGTTCAAACAGAAATTATCAGGAAGGAACTCACCCACTTTAATGTTTGCTTCAGACCCCTCATATATCCTCCTATCCAACCTTATAATTTTATCAGGGAATGCAAATGCTCCCATTGCCCTGCTCATATGTTCCCAGCTTACTCTGTCAAATGCTTTTGCTGCATCAAGACCCATCAGCAACAGTGGAATTTTCATCAGTGTACTGTTAATGTCAGTTGTTTACCTCCCCTCCACAACCCATTGTGATGGAAGGAGATACTGCCAGCACAGCTAGCTGGAAATTTGTAAATAATTATATGTCATTTGTGAATATCAACATGATTTATATAAGATGCTTGTGTTACAACTGTATTAGAACTGTATGTCATGTATATCAAGCTGGTTTGTACAGATGTGTGTTAAAAAGGTATTTTGTATAATGCTTGTGCTTAAAACGTATCCACAGTGTGCCCTACTGGAAGACAACAGAAATGTACATACACTAGTGTAACTGTTTCAATGTATATGTTAACAGAAGAAACTGGAGGGTTAACTGCAGTCCAGCAAACTTTAGGAAAATATTTGAAATTAAATTACTTTATAGACTAGGTCATAAAAGATGGTATATTTCAGTTTTCAATGCAGCCAGAGACAAAAAGTCTGTAGTAGGGAGCTTTCTGTATCGTCTTCAGGGTGAACTAATTACTAGTCTTGAAAGCATGAAGGAATGCAGTTGTTTTGCTACCAGCTGCCATCAATGGTTCTTTTGGCCTGGGAACTAGGAGTCAGATGACAAGAAGTGATGCCATTCTGCAAGCTATCCCAGCAGTAATATATGAGATACTAATTTGAGAAGTTTCTTAGTGAGACAGAGCATTCTGTACTCAGTCTTGGACCTGCCAACAACTAGAAGATCCATTCACCACATCTGCCTTACTATATTAGTAAGCTCTTAAGTTATAGTAAGTCTCTTAGATGCAGTCAGGAATATAATGAAGCTTAGTTTAGATATTTTTCTTTATTTATTTGAGACTTTCCTGCAATGTTGTTTTAAATATTTCCAGTGGTTTTGAACTCTGATGTCACTATGAATATATATTTAGTATTGTCTTGTCCTTTTATTAATTATTATTAAATATATTTAAACCTTTCATTGTGGCTGATATGTGTAGAGATATTTAAATTTTGAGAGTACTTGCATATTTATTTGGTGACACTGTGTGGGCTACTCCTACTAGCCTTGCTCTTGGTCAAACTACCATTAGTATTAATATCAATATTACACAGTAAAATTGGCCATCCTTTGTTAAGGGCCTTAACGTAGCTGATAAGGAGTGACTGGTGCCACTGATAGCTACCTTATATTCTGGACAGAAGGGGGGGCATGGCTAATAAACCTGTGCCAGCATTTCCCATGTGTATGTGTGTGTCTGTGTGTAAATCAAACCTCAAAGAGTGTGTGTGTCAGCTACTTGGACAGGGATACAAAGCACTTATTGGACAGAGCGGGTGCTGGAGTTCTTGGCTTGGTCACTCAACTGAGATCTCAGCTGTATAGCTGTGCCAGTGGGGAGTCTTATTGGGGATCTGGAGAAAGAGTGAGAATAATCTCCTTGTGTTCTGAGTGACATTACTTCTCAAACAATCTGGAAATATAGCACTGATAGGTATATTTTTTGGCGCTTTGTTCAGAGTTCTGCACTGTCTTATTTTTGCTTGACTGAATTATTTATATATTTGCTAGCATTGTATTCTGATCTTTGCTGAAATTTTTTTTTACTGCCACCCTCCCACCATACTGATCAATTGGGAAGGCCAAACCCAATAGTCCCTTAACCGTGAATTATCTTCTGTTCCTGCACTCTCCCTTTTTACTTCATATAAAAAAAACTTTCTTCATCTGCTTATAATTTTCTAATTTGTGTTTCTTCCTACTACTCTGTTTCTTCATCTTGCCTTGCGTCTTCCTGCTACTTGCTGCCTGTTCTCTAAAGTGTTCAACTGCATCTTTTCTGTTGCATTTATTACTGCTTGTTTATAGCCTGTCTAAATTAAGTGTTATTCTTAAGTGTTATTCTAAGCTCTTAGTTTTGGTTTAAGCACTTGGGCTTTAGGCCCACCCCTTAGCACTCCCTGGCCTTTCTCCCTCAGATTCTGACAAATATGGATGGACAATTTCCTACAGTTTCTTGCCAGTCTGGTTGGTATGGGCATCCTGAGACAATGTAGCAACTGTCTCATGTACACATGGACAACCATCTACTACTACTGCCACCTAGGAGTGCAATTTGTGAGAGAGATAGTTACATTAGGAACCTAGAGTCCAAGCTGTCTCCCCCTCAAGCCAATATATCTGGCACTGAAAAGGTTGTCACCACAATCACTACACCTCAGACACTACCCACACCTACACAACACACACCCACATATGTGGAGGTCCTCCACATAAACATACCCAAACAAAGGAGACCTCCAAGGCAAAAACACACGTGGTTTCCACAGCCCTCCACACCATGTACCATGCATATTCCACACACCTGTGCCTCACAACCACTAAGGCTTCACCATAAACCCAACATATTAGTCATAGGAGACTCCATTGTGAGACACAAAGATGTGCCTCTCACCAGGCTAGATAAGGAGAAAGTCACAGTTAGTTGTCTGTCAGGTGGCAGAAAATGCCATATCACACACGCACTCAAGTCTCTCAACAACAGGTACTGTTATAACTCTGTCATAGTCCATGTTGGAGTGAACGACTTGAGACATACCTCTCTGGACAATATGAAGAAAGACATGATTGATGATCTCTGATTATGTATCCCAAGCATTTATGCCCCTAGCCTTAAGCAGCATTCTGCCATCACCCAGAATGATGCCTCAATACAAACAGAAAATGATTGACTCTAACAATTGGCTTAGTTTCTGGTGTCATTCCAGGGGGATCTAGTACCTGACAGCCTGGGAAGATATGATTGACAGACCACGATGCTTTGCCAGAGATGGCCTGCATCTGTCTCATCTGGGCTTCAGGCTTCTGGCAAAGGCTCTTACCTCCCCTATAGTGCCTTTTTTAGGAAACGTGATGAGGTTAAAACTACTCATGCCACAACACAAATGCCCAGAGATTCCTTGATTTTGTCAATGCAAATGCCTTGGAACAGCTAGTCGATACCCCCACAAGGGGTGATGATATCTTGAAGTTGGCATTAACCAACATGAGTAACCACTGCAGCATCCCTATAGTGTCATCCTCCCTGGTAAAATCCAACCACAACACGGTCACTTTTGAAGTCACCATCTCTCCCAACCTCCCTCTAGCTAGGATTAAACATAAAAACTTCTCCAAAGCTGATTACAGCCTCCTGAGGGGATGGTATAAACAGCTTCACAGCCCCCTCCCCCTCTGTAGGAACTGGCACCAATATCCAAAACTACACCAAAGCACTATATGAGCATTTATATAGATGCATGGAATCAGGAATAACCGACAGCACTAAATCATCCTCCGCAAGGAAGTGTAAACCTGTCTGGTGGACATCTGCAATAAATAAACTCTATAACAAAAGGAAAACATTGCTGCCCAAGTCCAAGAAGGAGCAGGTACCCAATAAGAAGCAATGTATCCTTAGCCTGAACAAGCAAATAAGAGCACTAGTGAAATCCTCCAAAGCACACTTTGAGTCCAGATTGGCCACATCTACTAGAAACAGTCATAAGGCCTTCTTCATATATGTCTGCAACTTCAAAGGAAGCACCCAGATCTGTTCAGAACTGGTGGTCAAGGACACCACAAATACAAATGCTGTAGATATAGCAAACTTGCTGGCTGACAGATTCAGTGAAAACTTTACCCCTCTGTTCCCCCCATCTCATAGATCAGGACATCCTAAGTATCTGCCTCCTTCCCCTTATATCTAGGAAACAGGTCATAACTGCTCTCTCAAAGGCAAAAAATACAGCCTCCATGGGACCAGATAGCATCCCAGGCTGCATCCTACGTGAAGTCAGGCAGGAACTTGCAGCACAATTAGGCACCCTATTCAACCAAAGCCTGAGTACCAGCTTCATCCCAGCTGAGTGGAGGACAGCCACTGTCATCCCTTTACACAAAGGTGGAGTGTCCAGCAATCCGGGAAATTATAGACACATCAGCCTAACTAGCCTGATCTGCAAGACCATGGAACGGATTATCATGGACCTCATTAACAAGAAAATTGCAACCTCCAAACACTTGATCCCACACAGTTTGGCTTCGTCAAGGGGAGGTCATGTCTGCTAAATTTGGTCGACTTCTTTGAGACAGTCACCAAAGCCATGGATGAGGGGAAGATGATGCACACTGCCTACCTTGACCTGGCCAAAGTATTTGACACTATTCCCCACTCGGGCACAATATATAAACTCTCTTAGCTAAGCATCAATCCATATGTTACCAGATGGATAGCAAAATGGCTCACTGATAGAACCCACACAGTCAAAATAGGGGAAGCCACCTCAAGCAGTAGACCTGTAACAAGCGGCATACCCCAGGGTTTGATCTTGGGCCTCTGTTATTTGGGATATACTTTTCTGAGGTGCAGGCCAAAACCAGTGGGCTATGGCTGACCAAGTTTGCATATGACTGCAAGCTGGGTGCTGCCATCAATTTCCCTAGTGATGTGGACATCCTCCAAGAGGGTTTTACTCAGACAAATGACTGGTGCCAGAAACATGGCCTCAAGATGAGTACCAAAAAATGCATCATCATCCCCTTTGGGGAGAGTGACGTACCCACAAATTATCACATTAATAACAACGTCCTAAGCACTCAATCAGTCATGAGGGATCTGGGCACCCAGGTTGATACAACCTGACTTTTGACCACCATGTTGCTTCCATTGTATGGAAAGCCTTCTACATGGCCCACCTCATAAGTAAGTCGATCTCATCCAAGGACAAGGAGGTCATAACATCCCTGTATTCTTCCCTTATAAGGCCCATTATTGAATACAACGCCCCTTTCAGCGTGTACCTCGCAAAGCACATGCAGCAGCTGGAGAGACCACAGAGGTTCCTCACCAAGAGAATCCAGGGCCTCAAACATCTACCATACACAGACAGGCTAAAAGCCCTAGCCCTCTACTTGGTTTCATTACAAAGTCCTCAGAGGTGATCTCTGTCTGGCATACAAGGTGTATACAGACCCTACCTTGATGGGACTGCTGCATATCCTTCAGTCAAGTTCCACCCGAGCAAACCGCATGTGCAACCGGAACCTGGTCTGTGACATCAACAAGACTTCTTGGTGGAACAGGTTTGTGTCACAGAGACTCTCCCAATTATTGGAATAGACTCCCTCTCCACATCAAGCAGAGTACCTCTTTACCCCTTTTTAAGCGCAACATGGATAACTAGACGGGAAACAGAAAATATACCCCTGGGATTCCACCCATGTCCCTGCTGGATAGGTGCATCGGGTGCTGATTTGTCTAAACATGGGCTAAACTTTTGGCTAAGCTTATAAGGGCCTTGGGGCCAGTAGCCTAGTAATCTCCTATTATCCTAAACCAGCCCTGGACTGACTTTTGTCTCCGTGTGTTCTTAAGAGAAATTGCACTTGATGCAGAGAGCTGAATCTGGAAGTACTGTGTGTGTGTGTACCTTATTATCCTCCCAGTGTACATCCCCCACTGTTGCCATTGGTGAGGATTGAGGCTGCTTGATTAGAGGTCCAGTGACGGGTGGTCACATTTGGTGGGCAGTTGTAGGATATCCACATTACATTTAGCTGGAAGTGATGGGATATCCACATATTGGGATTCAGTGATGTGGATATTGAACTCCTGTAGCCTGTAAAAAGTGGCCACTAAAGAAGGTGTTTGTACTCTCAAGCAACCACACGGTAGACATTCAGAGTTTTATATCACAAAGCTTTATTTATTTTTGTTAGCTTAGTTCATCAGTGAGAGCAGGCAATGATGACAGCAGAGGATTATGGCAAGCTGACAAGGAACCAGTTGGCTGAGATGTGCCAAGCTAAAGGACTGGTGCACGCCATCCTGAGTAAAGTGGAAATGATTGCAGCCCTAGTCACAGCTGCAGCACAGACCAGCATCCAGGAGGAAAAACAGACTAGACTTGGAGAGGTACAACTTTCAGAAAATGGGCAGTTTGGCCTTCCTTCTGAGGACTTAAAAATTCGTCTGGAGTTAGAGACTTGAACTGGAGGCCAAATGTTTGGAAATAGAATCTGCAGAGAGACTGTGGTGCTCTGAGGCTGAAGAAAATGAGAAACTGCAGTGTTTGGAGGCTGAAGAAAGGGAGAAACAGAAACAAATGGAATTAGAATCAGCAGAGAGACTGAGACATTTGGAAGCTGAAGAAAATGAGAGGCAGAGGCAACATGAAAAGGAAATACTGACTCTTCGCCAGGGTCAGGGAGGTAGTGGGTAAGGGAGTAACCGAACCCTAGAAGCAATAAAAGTCAGTAAATTTCCTCCACAATTTTCAGACAGTGATAATTTTGATAGTTTCATTCATATATTGAATGGGTATGTAAACAGTATAATGCTGACCAAGGACTCTGGGTACTGTTCCTGACCCCCTTACTCCAAGGTAAAGCTGTAAGTGCTGTTTCTAAATTGTCTGATACTGATTGCTTAAATTATAACATAGTTAAAAATTGTTTATTAGAGTGTTTTAAGTTAAAACCTGAAGCTTATAGAAAACAGGTTTGTGAGTATAGATGCAAGGCATACGAAAGTTTGTGTGATTATGTTGCTGAGTTAAGGAGTTATTTTCATAGGTGGGTGAGTGGGTGTCAGGTCACCACTTTTAAAGGACTGGCAGCCCTTTTGGTGAGGGAACAAGCCCTAAGCATTTTGCCTGAGGACATGAGAATGTGGTTGGCAGATAGGGAATGTAGTATTACAGATGAGTTGGGGAAGAAGGAAGACCTATACCTAGTAAGCAGGGCATCATTGCACAGGAAAGGGATACCCAGTGCTGCACATGGGTATAAGGGAACCCATGGTGGGCAGCCTAAACTGCCCCAGCAGAGTCCGCTAGTAACAGGACAAGCCACTAGTTTAGGACAGCTACATGGCCAGGATCAAGGGTTACATTTTTAAATGTAAACCATTGAGGCCATGTAGCATATAGATGTACAAAGAGGCAAGGTGTGGAACAGAAGGTAGGGGAGAGCCAGCAAGTGGGAATGACAAAATGCTAGTGGTACGTTGTCTGGAGACAACAAAGGTACCAAACCACCACAAGAGGTTATATCCTACCTTAGTAGATGGAAAACACACCACTGCTAAGAGAGACATGACCTCTGACCTAATCATTGTAAAGCCTGCAATGGTTAAAGAGGAGCACTACTTGCTTGGGCAGTCTACTCCAGTCAGAGCTTTAGGAGGGGCCCCATTCCAAATACCTTTGGCTAGGGTCACCTTGACTGAGAGGGTGGAAATGGAACCAAGCAAGTAGGTGTATTTGAGGATATCCCTGTAGATGTCCTAATAGGGAATGATTTTGATAATGCAGTACCTTGTGTGCATGCAGTTACACCAAGTCAGGCTTGGAGGCAAGCATATGGGTCTGGTAGCCTGAGGGGGGGGGTCGGCCCAGACAGACTGCACACTTGAAGCCAGGACTGGTGAGGTGGCTACTTCAGGGAGGGAGCTACCCTGTAGTATTGAGTCTGAAGGTAAGCCACAGCTGCTGGTGGGTACTGATGTTCCCTTGGACAGAGTGACTGCGAGGGCAGAGGTGAGTAGTAGTACCCAGGCTGACAGTAAGGCACTGCTGTCAGAGGATACCAGATTTCCTGTAGAAGGGGAGTTGGGAAGGGTTACAAAGAGAGAGTTGAGACAGGCTCAGCTGTCAGACTCTACATTACAAAGCTTTAGGGAGGTAGCCAGGAAGGCACCTGATTCTTAAGGAAAAGGGGAATATGTATACTGGGACAAAGGGTTACTATATAGAGTGTGGACCCCTGAGAGAAGGCTAGAGGGTGAGAGAATACAGCAGTTGGTAGTGCCCAGAGCCTACCATCTGGCACTTCTAGCCATAGCCAATGGCATTCCCTTTGCAGGTCTTCTTCTTCTTCTTTCGGCTTTTCCTGGTTAGGGGTCACCCACAGCAGATCATCTGTCCGCTCATGATTGGCAGAGGAGTTTTACGGTGTTGAGTTGCCAGTCCGGCACCCAACCTTCCACAGAAGGCACACACACGCACACACAGTCACACCTAGGGCCAATTTAGAGTGTCCAATCCACCTACTGCATGTCTTTGGGATATGGGAGGAAACCCACTTGACCACAGGGAGGACATGCAGACTCCGCACAGAAGGCACCCCAGCCGAAAATCAAACCTGAGAACCTCTTGCTGTGAGGCGGCAATGCTAATCACTGCACCACCATGGCCGCCCCATTCTCTTCCCTTTGCAGGTC
The DNA here is from genome assembly GCF_019279795.1 of Protopterus annectens. Classification (NCBI taxonomy): domain Eukaryota; kingdom Metazoa; phylum Chordata; order Ceratodontiformes; family Protopteridae; genus Protopterus; species Protopterus annectens. The sequence goes on from NC_056739.1 coordinate 1,799,959,546, forward strand.
ATATGGGCATAAAGTGTACCAACTTTTATTGGCCTGGGATTTCCAGGGATGTAACAGGGTATTGCAAGACCTGTGAGCAGTGCCAAAAGGTAGACAAAGCAGGAGACAAGGTCAAAACTCCTTTGGTGCCTTTGCCTGTGATTGAGGAGCCATTTCAGAGGGTAGCTATGGTATTGTGGGGCCTCTGAGTATCCTAAGTTCCACAGAGAAGAAATATATCCTAGTGGTAGTGGATTATGCTACCAAATACCCTGAAGTGGTGGCCTTGTCCACCATTAAGGCAGAAAAGGTGGCAAATGCTTTGTTAGAGATTTTCAGCAGGTTAGGTTTCCCAAAAGAAATACTGACTGACAGTGGTGCCAGTTTCATGTCACACCTACTGGCTTATCTGTGGGAGTGCTGTGGGGTGAAGCACCTAAAGACCACCCCTACCACATGCAGACTAATGGTCTGGTTGAGAAGTTAAACTCTACACTAAAGACCATGCTACAGGCATTTGCAGACTAGTTTAAGAGGGAGTGGGACAGATATTTGCCCCATCTGTTGTTACTTCCAGAGAGATGTCCCAAGAATGCACAGGTTTCTCACCTTTTTAGTTGCTGCATGGGCATAGGGTGAGGGGACCTCTAAATTTGATTCTCAATGAGTGGGAGGATAAGCGTGAATCCCACAAGCAGTGTTTTGTGGCATATGTCCTAAACCTCAGGGCAAGGCTCAGGGGAACCCATGGGCTTGCCCAGGAGAAGCCAACAGAAGCCCAACAGCAGAAAAAGATCTGGCATGATAGGAATGCTCGAGCCAGAGAGTATGCAGTGGGGTAGCAGGTTATGGTTCTCATTCCTGTCAGACACAAGCTGCACGCAGCTTGGGAGGGACCCTTCAAAGTGGTAAGGAAGGTCAGTGATGTTAACTACATGGTAGAACTGCTAGGCAGGAGGCAGGGCCACAAACTGTACCATATTAACATGTTGAAACCTTACCATGATAGAGAGGCCCTTGTGCTGAGTATTTGCAGTGGATGGCAGAAGGAGTCTAAGGGAGATCTGGTGACTGATCTCCTAAGTGAGGCTTGGACTGACACCTCAGTGGAAGGGGTAGCAATGCCCCAGCAGCTATGCTCCACCCAGGCTCAAGAAATCCGAGCAGTGTAACAGGAGATGTGAAGTTGGTCAATCTCGCCGTTTATTCTTACAAATGGGTTTGGAGCTGATCCCTCAGCTCCTAGTCTGCCGCTTTCACAAGCTCGAGGTTTTCAAGTAGCTCATGGCCAAGTCCCTATTCCATGATGCTCTCTGCCTCACCCCAGATCTAGTTTGCCACTGCAACAGATTGGAGGTCGAGAGTGGAGCTCGGGCCAGTATTTTTGTATTTTCTAAATTTATTCTATATATTACTATAGAAATTTGTTCAGAAAGTGTGTATTTTGCCTAGTTAACCATAGACTAGTATTTAGTCATTTTCTTTAATTTTTTTCTGATGAGAATTTTTGTTTTCAGAGCGGCTGCTCTTAGGCCTTTTATTGGCTGCGTTTTAGTTAGTCCCTAACCCCTGTTAGAGTGTTCATAACTCTTTATAACTGTATCGTCTTAGAGTGAGAGTATTGTTCTCTATAGCTGAATCTTTAACTGTTTATCTTAGTGTTTGGTGTTAGCCTAGCCAGTGTGTTTGTTTGTCTAGGCATTTATAGCTGTTTGAATCTTAACTGTTTATTTTAGAGTGCGGTGTTAGCCTAGCCAGTGTGTTTGTTTGTCTAGGCTGTTATATATATTTAGATATATAGTTATTTCCATTATGGCTGATCAAAAGGAGAAAGAGAGACAGAAGTCAGGGTTCAAGAAATGCCCTAAGTGTGGACAAAAAATGTTCATTACTGATTTACATGCGAGTTGTGTACACTGTCTGGGTGGAGCCCATCTTCAGGAGGACTGTTCCATTTGTCATTCATTCAGCAGCAGGGTCTTGTTAGAAAGCAGGAGAAAGCTAGTGTTTAGAGGTTTGTTGAAACCTGAATTTCAGGAATCTCTTGATAAGGCTGACCAGACTTCCAAATCTTCCAAGGGATATAAGTCTTCGAAAGCTTCTTCGGAGCTGAAGTCTTCTGCTCCGAAATTGGCTGAGAAGGTGCATTCGCCGGTTCCACAGTCTTCGGAACCGAGCAAGTTTTTCGGAGCCAGTCTCCGGTACTGGAGCAGGTCTCCGAAGTTTTGAAATCACCAATCTTACAATCAGTGGCTTCATCTATCCCTTCGACTTGTTCTTCGAGGAGCCTCTCCGATGTGGATGTGAACTGAGTGGTGCAGAGACTCCTCTAGAACCTGGCATTAGCCAAATTGCTGTCGGCTCTGGCCCAATCGGTCTCGGAGCCAAAGAAGTCCTTGCCTACTGTGCCTGCTCCTCCTCCGAGCCGAGCAGTGCCTTCGGAGCCAGAGGGGGTAGAACTGATGATTGTGGAACCCTCAGAGCTGAGGCCTGTTCCAGTGCCATCGGCTCCATCGACTCAGACTACTTCGATGCCTTTCGAGGAGTCTGGGGGTCGACACTCTCCGGTTGGCTTTGGGGGGGTCTCAAACCGATGGGTCGGTATTGACCCTTCCTCTTTAAGCATTGGCATGGATGAGCTCGGCTCCTTCCTCCGGTTTCACTGTTTCGGTGCTGGGGAGGTTGCAGTCTTCTTTGGAACTGGCTGCTTCCTCTCATCGGAGCAGTGGGGCTTTTGCTGCCATAAGGAGAGTTATGTCTTCGAAGATTCCCACTTCATCAGGGCCTACCTCCTCATCCCTGAAAGTGCCGTGTTCTACCTCTGCATCACAGGTCCTCTTAAAGTGTTGAGACCCAGAGCCTCAGGTAGCCCCATTGTGTGACCCATGTTCTACTGTAACCTTACCAGAAGCTCCCACTGATGAGGTTCCCAGGAAGAAGCTTTGCAAAGGAGGCATTTAGACTCCCTGCAGGAGTCTGTCACATCAGACACTGACTTAGAGGAGTCAGAAGGGTCCCCACGGTCCCCCTCGGAGTATATCTCCTTTGCTGATATCCTATAGATCCTAAGACAGAGGGGTGGCTGACAGTCCTTTAACCCTACTGATGATGAGTCGGTGCTTCTGAAGGCTTTTGGGTCTCAACCGTCCACCTCCTGGGTGACTCCACCCTTCGATGAATTAATGGATTTAGTTGCTCGAAGGGGTGGGAGTCTCCTGATACTGTGGAACCTGTCCCTTGGAAGCCCAACAAGTTTATTACCTCACCACAGGACAAAATGTTTCTTACCAAAGGAGAGCCAGTTGATGCCATGGTGATGGCAGCGGCCACCAAGAAAGAGATGTCTGAAACCTCTTCTACTGTCCACCCTCCTAATAGAAATTCCAGGATTATGGACAGGTATGGGAAATACATTTTTAGTTCAGTGACTTTTGCTATGTGATCTCTGAACTATTTGACACACTTTACCAGTCTTCAGAGAGATCTCCTTAAAGAGCTTGGAGATACTCTACAGAGTACTGCAACTGAGGGTGTTCCTGATAAGGTGACATCCCAGCTCAATACCCTTATTTCCATAGTTAACTCATCCATGGGTCTTATTTCTTATGCAGCTGATGGCATGAGTCTGGCAGTGGGTTCAGGAATAGCTCTTCGGAGACATTCCTGGATGTGTTTATGTTCCTTCAAGTATTCCTTTGTTAATACCCCATTTGATGGCTCGTCCCTTTTTGGGCCTAAAGTGAAGGAGACCCTCACCAGGTGTGAACAAGATGGAAAGACTCTATCTGCCGTAGGAGTCCATTTTTCCACCCCTACTAGAACATACCCCAAAGGGCAAAAGGGAGGAAAAATGTGGTTCCGCAAGTCCCAAGGAGCCTTTCAGAAGACACTCAGTGAACCCCCCTCCAGGGGCAGAGGAGGGGGCAATAATGGAAGACGCCACCCAGGTGGCAGAGGGGGTGCGCAAAACCAGGGTGACAGGGATCATTTCTTTGGCAAGCCCTACCAGCGCTCCTGAAAGGAGGCTCGACTGTCCTGCTCTGGAGGCAGTCAGGGGTCACTTGTCTTTGTATCCAGATGCCTGGCTAAATATGACAAAAGACTCTTGGGTACAAAGCATTATTTCCAGTGGATATGTCATTCCCTTCACAGAACCACCCTCCATACGAAAGAAAATCCTAGACGTTCCACCCAGTCTCAGGGATCAAGCAACCATAGAAATGCAAAGGTTGCTAGATAAAAAAAGTCATCCAGCCAGTCCCAGCAGACCAGATGGGATCCGGAATCTACTCAAGATTCTTTTTAGTTCCAAAGAAAACAGGGGACTGGAGGACTATTTTGGACCTCAGCAAACTCAACACTTTTCTAAATTAAGAGAAGTTCCGGATAGTCATGCTTCAGTCTATTCTTCTGTTTCTAGGAACGGGCAATTGGATGTGCTCTATAGATCTCAAGGATGCATACTATCATATCAAAATAGCCAGACCATCCAGAGATCACCTGCATTTCCGCCTGGGAGACAGTCATTATCAGTTCTGAGCACTGCCCTTTTCTCACAACAGCCCTCAGAGTGTTTACCAAATGCATGGCAGTGGTTATGGCTCACCTGAGGCGTCTAGAATTCCGAGTGTTTCCATACCTCGACGACTGTCTCCTCACCGCCACCACCAGTCATCAACTAGTTCAATCCAGGAACCTTACTCTAAAACTGTGTTCCCAGTTAGGAATTACTGTAAATTTCAACAAGGCTGTGTTGACACCATTGCAACGTATTTCCTTTATCGGAGCAGATTTAGACACCACCACCGCCATGGTAAAACTGCCCCTGGAAAGAATAGTCACACTTTGGCAACAGGCGTCAGACATTCTGGCACGAAACAAAGTACCAGCCTCTCAAGTTTTAAAACAAGTCTCATAGCAGTTCCTCTAGGGCACATGGACATGAGAATACTTCAATGGTTACTCTTCACCCAATGGTCTTTCCAACAACTTCCGATGTCATTCTTGATAATCATTACAGATTCATGCAAAAGGATCTACAATGGTGGTTGACCAGCCAACATGTAACAGTAGGTCACCCATTTGTTCTTCCTCCGCCATCAGCCACGGTGACCACGGACACTTCTCTGATATGGTGGGGGGGGGGGTTCAGAGAAGAACAGCCCAAGGCACCTGGCCAGAGACAGAGTCAAAATTGCACATCAGTGTCCTGGAGATGAGAGCCGTACTTTTGGCGTTGCAGTACTTCCAAGACTCTTTTCCTCTGGGAATGATTGCGATTCAGACCAACAACATGTCAGTAGTCCGGTATATTAACAAGCAAGGGGGAACCAAGTCTTATCCCCTATGTCGAGAGGCCCTAAGAGTCTGGCAGTGGGCTGTATCCAATGGGCACTTTCAGATAGCAACGCACATCCCGGGGAAATCCAATGTGATCGTGGACAAATTAAGCAGAGCTATTCTAATGCCGCATGAGTGGTGCCTCAAAAACGAGGTAGCGGAAAGGATTTTCCGCAGATGGGGCCAGCCTTGCTGCGACCTGTTTGCATCACTAATGAATGCCAAATGCAGAAGCTACTTTGCCCTGAATCCCCCACCAAGGGAAAACCTAAGTGATTATCTCATCCACGTTTGGCCCCTGGGACTTCTATATGCATTTCCACCCATTCCCCTGATTCCAATATTTCTGCAGAAAGCCAAAGCCTTGGGGAGGACTGTAATTTTGATAGCCCCTTACTGGCCCCGACAGATTTGGTTCCCTTTCCTTCGACTCTACCAACTAGAGGAACCTTGGATTCTAGACCCAGTTTCAGATCTGCTGACATATTCATCAGGGGATCTTCATCTTTCATTTCACTCCCTCAAACTGACAGCTTGGCTGCTCCGATTTCCAACATAGCCAGGTCCCACAATCTTTCCTCAGAAGTGCAGCATATCCTTGTATCTTCACACAAGGCTTCAACCAGAAAGTTAATCGTCAGCAAGTGGAAGAGGTTCGCTTTGTGGGCTTCTCAAAATAATATTGACCCGTACATCGCCCCAATTGCTAGCATATTAGAGTTCTTGACTGAACTTTTTAATGAAGGTGCTGCGGCAGCTACCATGCATGTTCAATTGGCTGTAATTTCAAATTTTCACCTCGGATCAGAAGGCTCAAATCTCATGTCTCACAGGTTATGTAGAGCCTTCTTAAAAGGAACCATATATCTTAGACCACCAGTTAGACAACCTTTCACTCCCTGGAACCTAAATCTAGTTAGAATTATTCTTCCTCCATTTGAGCCTGCATCTTCCTGCCAACTAAAATTCCTGTCTTGGAAAACATTTTCTTGGTGGCAATTACATCAGCACACAGGGTGTCTGAACTACAGGCTTTATCTATTAAACCTCCATACTTGATTTTTCACCCTGACAGAGTGTCTCTCTGGACTAATCCATCCTTCCTTCCAAAGGTTTGTTCAGAGGCTAATTTAAATCAAACAAATGAACTTCCAACCTTCTTCAGTAGCACTCCAACAAGTTGGAGTATATGTTGCATAAACTTGATGTACAGAGACAACTCAGATTTTATTTGGATAGAACCAAAGAATTTAGAAAATTAGTACAACTTTTTGTCTCTCATTCAGATACTAAGAAATGGCAGCCTGTGTTAAAAGTCACTCTTTCCAAATGGTTAACAGATTGTATAAAATTCACATACTCTTCCGTGAATCAACCGCTAGAACATAAAGTGAAGGTACATTCTACAAGGGCTGTTTCTGCCACTTCAGCTTACATGGCTAGACCGCCATTAGATACAATATGTGCAGCTGCCACTTGGTCAAAACCACATACCTTCTTCATGCATTGCAAAGTAGATAAGGCCTCCTGGGACAGGGCTTCCTTTGGTTCCACGGTCCTCAGGAATATACTCCCGTGAGCCACCCAGGATAAATGGTGCTTGGGACGCTACACATTTGTAAGAATGAACAGTGAGATTGAACAACTTCACGTAAAGAAGTTATGTACTCACCATAACGTTCCATGTGAGTTGTTCATCTCGCCTTCATTCTTACATTCCCTCGCCCCTTCCCCCTCCAGGCTTCTCGAAGAACGAGTAAGAGATTTGAGGTCTGGCAGGTCTTTGTATGGGATTTCTTACTCCGGCTGTAGTTACACTCGCTACTTATTGTATATATTGGGATCAGCAAACTAGATTTGAGGTGAGGCAGAGAGCATCATGAGCTACTCGAAAACCTCAAGCTTGTGAAAGCGGCCGACTCGGAGTCGAGGAATCAGCCCCAAACCCATTTGTAAGAATGAAGGCGAGATGAGCAACTCACATGGAACATTATGGTTAGTATATAACTTCTTTTTTGGGGGCATTTTCACTGAGAAACGAGGGTGTACCCACCTGGTGCAGCACCATGTGAGTAGAGGATCCTAAAGGCCTATGAAGCAAGCCCCTTATAGGGTGCCTGAGAGAGTCAAACAGACTCTGAGGGAGGAGATACAGGAAATGTTGTAACTGGGGTAGTTCAGGAGTCCGGCAGCTCCTTGGCCTCCGCAGTGGTGCTGGTACCAAGGAGGGATGGCAGCACTAGGTTCTGTGTGGACTACAGAAAATGTAATAGTTACACAAAGTCAGATGCTTACCCCATGCCTAGGACAGATGAAGCCCTAGAGCAGTGGGGCTAAGTAGCGTACCACTATTGATTTTACCAAGGCCTACTGGCAGGTGCCCTTGACTCTCAATGCTAGAGGAAGGTCAGCCTTTGTGACTCCTTTTGGCTTGTATGAGTTCACAAAGATGCTCTTTGGGATGAAAAATGCCCCAGAGACTTTCCAGAAGCTGGTAGATTGTTTCCTAGCAGGAACAGGAGATTTTGCCCTTACTTACTTGGATGATACTGCCATCTACAGCCATTCCTGGCAATAGCACCTTCAGCAAGTCCGAGAGGTGCTGGGCAGACTACAGAGGGCAGGGTGGACCATCAAGCCCAGTAAGTGTCAGGTGGGTATGGCAGTGGTCTCCTACCTAGGACATAGAGTGGGGAGTGGCAAGATTAGGCCAGAACCTGCCAAAATGGAAGCCCCTGCCCCTGTTACCAAAAAGCAGGTGAGGGCATTCTTAGGGACAGCAGGGTACTACAGAAAGTTTGTTCCCAATTATAGTACTATAGCTGCTCCCTTCACAGACCTGACAAGGAGACACAGACCATATAAGGTAGTGTGGACCCCAGCATGTGAGCAGGCATTCCAGAAGCTTAAAGGAGCTTTGGGAGGACCTCCTGTATTAGCCAGTCCAGATTACAGCAAATAATTTGTTGTGCATGTGGATACTTCAAACCAAGGAGTGGGGGCTGTACTCAGCTAGGTGTCCTCAGAGGGAGAAGAGCACCCAGTGGTATAACTCAGCCATAGGCTCCAACCCAGGGAGGAATGCTATGCAGTTGTAGAAAAGAATGTCTAGTCATAGTGTGGGCACTGTAGAAACTTCAGCCATATCTGTATGGAAGGAAATTCACTGTAGTTACAGACCACAATCCCTGAACATGGCTACATCGAGCCATGTAGCCAGCCAACCAAATGCCAAGTTACTAAGGTGAAGCCTAGGGTGCAGGCATATGATATGACAGTACAGAGCTGCAGTGGGGTTAGCAATGCCAGCACAGATGGGCTTTCAAGACAGGGTATGGGGTAATGTATTCCCAGATAGGTTCACCCATCTCCAGCAACATTTCCCAAGGATCATTTGAAAAACTAGCCTGAGTCTTCGAAGGGGGGAGGGGGGATTGTGATGAAAGGAGATACTGCCAGCATAGCTAGCTGGAATTTTATAAATAATTATATATCATTTGTGAATATTAACATGGTTTTATGTAAGATGCTTGTGTTAGAACTGTATTAGAACTGTGTGTCGTGTATATCAGACTGGTTTGTACAGGCACGTGTGTTGGAAAAATATTTTGTAAAGTGCTTGTGCTTAAAATGTATTCACAGTGTGTCCTACTGGAAGAGAACAGAAATGTACATGCACCATTGTAACTGTTTAAATGTATATGTTAACAGATGAAACTGGAGGGTTAACTTCAGTCCTGCAAACTTTAGGAAAATATTTGAAATTAAATTACTTTATAGGCTAGGTCATAAAAGATGGTATCTTTCAGTTTTCAATGCAGCCAGAGCCAAAAAGTCTGTACTAGGGAGCTTTCTGTATTGTCTCTAGGGGTGAACTAATTACTAGTCTTGAAACATGAAGGAATGCGATTGTTTTATGGCTTCCAGCATCTGCCAAAGACCTGAGGTTTATGTATTTTTACAGGTAGATGCTAAATGCTACCAGCTGCCATCTATGGTTGTTTGGGCCTGGGAACTAGGAGTCAGATGACAAGAAGTGATGTCATTCTGCAAGCTATCCCAGGAATAATATTTAAGATATTAATTTGATAAGTCTCTTAGTGAGAAAGAGCATTCTATATTCTGTCTTGGACCTTGCCAACAACTAGAAGATCCATTCACCACATCTGTCTTGCTTTATTAGTAAGTTAGTATAGTAATTCTCTTCAGTTCATTCAGGAATATAGTAAAGCTTAGTTTTAGATATTGTTTTTCTTTATTTGTCTGAGCCTGTCTTGCAGTGTTGTTTCCTGTGTTTTGAACTCTCCTGTCACTGTGAATATATATTTAGTATTGTCTTGTTCTTTTATTATTTATTATTAAATATATTTAAACCTTTCATTATGGCTGATCTGTGTACAGATATTTAAGTTTCGAGAGTACTTGCATATTTATTTGGTGATAGTGTGTGGGCCACTCATAATAGCCTTGCCCTTATTCAAACTAGCATTTGTATTAGTATTAATATTACACAGTAAGATGGGCACCCTTTGTTAAAGGCCTTAAAGTACATGATAAGGAGTGACTGGTGGCAGTGGAAAGTACCTTATAGTCTGGGCAAAAGGGGGCATAGCTAGTAAACCTGTGCCAGCCTTTCCCAGGTGTGTGTGTGTGTGTGTGTGTGTGTGTGTGTGTGTGTGTGTGTGTGTGTGTGTGTGTGTGTGGGCAGGGACACGAAGCACTGGTTGGACAGAGAGGGTGCTGCAGGTTTTGACTTGGTCACTCAGCTGAGATCTCAACTCTATAGCTATGCAAGTGGGGAATCTTACTGGGGATCTGGAGAAGGAGCGAGAAACCAGCTCAGACTGACTGCGGTCACTGTGTGCTCTTCAGGGAAATTGCACCTGATATGGAGAGCTGCATCTGGAAATACTGTGTGTGAACCTTATTATCCTCTCAGTGTACATCCTCCACTGTTGCCAGTGGTGAGGATTGAGGCTCCTTGATTTCTGGTCCAGTAGTAAATCATCACAACCATATTGATCCATATCTATCAATTTTGGCATTACCTTCACCATTGTTTTAACAATTATAGACATAAACACTTTATACTCATCGTTTAGGATTGAAATGGGTCTGTATGAAGCTGGATCTGATGGGTCTTTACCCTCTTTAGGTATTACAGCCACCACCACTTTCTTCCAGGATGTTGGTGCTTCTCCTCCTCCTCTTAAATACTGTTAAAACCTTCAAGATCTTTATCAGCTTTTTTCCCCTCCTAGCTTCGAAATTTCCACAGGAATACCAACTATTCCTGGGGACTTTCTTGTTGAATGGTTATACGTCACCATTTTTATCTCATCTCCTCCTATCCTAACTGTTAGTAATTGACCCTCATCCACCTGTAATCTTGGCATATTTAATTATTCCACAAACATTTCCATTTGTACATTTTCTTGATCTCCATATTTCTCTGCTTTATACAGCCTTTCATAAAGTTTATGAAATATTTCTAGTGCCTGTACAGGATCTCTTGTCTTCCTTGTTATAAGTACCTTAAGCTTGGTGATAACCCATTCTACTTCTGTTGCCTGAGTTGCTGTGCTAAAAGTTTTGTACTCTGGCATTATTATTAAAAACAGTTGCTTAACAGCAGTCTTTCTAAACTTATGCATATTATAGCGGTGATCCCTGTTTAGCATTCTGCAGTTGCTCCTCTTCTTGTTCTGTGAGGTTCCCGTTCTGCAATATTTTAACATTTGTCAGTCCCTCTAAATAATTCTTGTTTCGTCTTAGCCATATCTTTCTTTTATTCTTACCCTATTTTAAACTCTATGTTTTATCCCACTCCCTAGCTATTTGTCCAGAAGCAATTTCTGTCTTCTCTAGTAACTCCCAAATTTCCACTACCCATTCCTTAAATTCCTCTCTTTTCAACAGATAGGTGGGAAAGCACCAGTGTCGCTTTTTTATTTCATTATCCTGCGTTTTCATTTTCGTTATTATTGGTATGTAATCGGAGATGATTATTGGATACTTATCAGAACATTCAGTTAAATGCACATGTTCCTGTGAAATGTAAGATGTTATGTTGTTCCATCTCTCCTTCATTCTTGCTGGTTGGGTTTGGAGCCAAAACTTGGCTCTGTCTCGGCCTGTACTAAAGCTCGAGAGCTTCTACTGGTTTGAGGCTGAGTCCTATCCCATAGTGCTTAGCGGCTGTTCCCCAGATCTCGTTTGCCACTTGAAGCTTCGGGATTGTCTTCACTGGCTCAGGCATGTAAAATTTTATATCTTTATACAGTTGCCTCCTAATTATTATCTATTATTACTTACTAGCTCTATCATAATAGCCTTGTGCTATTTTTTTCGCTCTCTAACCTTGCATTTTTACCTTAGCGGCTGTCTTTTTCTTTGGGCCTTTGTCTCCTCAAGAATCCATTTAAATTAGAGGATTCTTGTCCCTTCTCTTCCTTCTTTCCCCTTTAAGTTAGAGACATCTCATCTGGTGGAGGAGATAGTCGTTTAACTTAGAGACTTCTCCTCCGCTTCTTTTATTAAAAATAAATATATATATATATATATATATATATATATATATATATATATATATATATATATATATATAAATTTAGATACCTTCCTGGTTTTTGCTATCTTTCATTTTCCATAAAAGATATACATTTTTTCTAACGTATATAGAGTGTTTTTTCCTTATAGCTGGTCATTTCTAAGGAACCAACTAAGGAACACAAAGTCAGTGCAATCAAAAATGTCCATTACTGATGGACACATTAGTTGTGTGCACTGTCTGGGACCACTCCATCTCCAAGATTCCTGCTCCCTCTGCCACAGTTTTAGCACCAGGGTCTTGCAGGAGAGGAGGAATAAGCTTATATTAAGGGGCTTATTGAATGTGGACAAAGGAAATCAGACTGCTTCATCGGCTCCAGTGTCTGAGCCGACAAGCAGCACCAAACTTGATACTTCTTCAGCTCCGAAAGTTGTCGGGCCCAAAAAAACATGGTTCTCCCTCGGTTCCATCTGCTTCATCAGAATCATTGCGGAGCCAAAAAAGGAGTTGGTCACTGTCTTTGGAGCCTGTTCGTTCGGTCCCAGTATCTCCCTTACTACAGTCGGTGGCAGGTAGCCTCAAGTCTTCGAGTCATTCCTCTAGATCCTCCAGGCTATCGGATGATGACATGAAGCGGGTAGTGAAGAGGTTGCTCCGGAGCTGGGGCCTAGCAGAAATCCTTTTGAGCCCAGCCCATCAGATCGTGGAGCCGACAACGGTACCCCCAACTACGCCAATTCCTCCTCCAACTCGAATGAGTTTGGAGCCAGAGAGTATGGAAGTCGTTATGCTGGAATCACCAGAGCCAGTAATCACTACTGATATCTCGGCTTCGTCTGCTCCAGTTTCCTCAATGCTTTCATCCATCGAGGGACCTGGGGACCGATACTCCCTGGTCAGCTCCGGGGGGGGGAGAGTCGAGTCGGACCATTGTCGGAACTGGCTGTACCACTCAGCACCTCGGATCAGGTGAGTTCAGCTCCCCCATCTGGCTTGGAGCCACCCTCCTCAGTGCCAAGGACCAATGTACACCTCTTCATTACCCCTCCATCACCTACAGCATAGAGAGCCAGTGCCCCAGGAAGCCACAATGGGTGGATCCTCCTCTTCCAATACCTCCCCGGAGCATCCCCCCGAGGAGGTCCCTTGGAAGAAACAGTGTAAAAGGAAGCACATAGACTCCCTTGAATCTGTCACTTTTGATACTGACTTAGAGGATTCAGAAGGGTTCCACGGTCACCCTCTGAGGATGTCTCCTTTTCAGACATCCTGGAGATCCTTACACAGAGGGGTGGCTCGAAGTCCCTTTCCCCTTCTGAAGAAGAGATGGTATACCTGGAGGCATTTGACTCTCACCCCTCCACCTCATGGGTGTCTCCACCTTTCGACCCACTCCTGGGTTTGGTGAGTCAAAAGGTGTGTGACTCTCTGGACTCAGTGGACCCCATTCCTCGGAGGCCTAATAAATTCATTATGGCCCCAGAAGATAGGCAGTATTTAACAAAAGGTGGTGCCAGTGGCCACAAAAAAGGAGTTAGCTGAAACTTCTGTATCTGTCCATTCACCAAACAAGGATTCTCGTACCATGGACAGATAGGGGAAGCGTATGATGTTAAGTTGTCTATCTCGCCTCCGTTCTTGCTGGTTAGGATCGGAGCCGATCCTCGGCTCCGACTTGGCTATCTTCAATAGCTCGAGAGCTGTTTACTGGCTCGAGGCTACCCCTTATCCCATGACGCCTAGCAATAGCTACCCAGATCTCATTTGCCGCTTCAGCTACGAGGTGTCGTTTTTCTGGCTCAGGCTCGTATAAAGTTTTTTGCATAACTTTCTTTCTCTAGAATTCTATATTTTCATTGTTTTATTCTTAACGATTAGTCTTGTTTTTTGTGATAGCTAGTGTTTAGTGTAGTATCCCTTCCTTTTCTTGTAGAGTTCTCCCCCACCCCTCCCCCCTACCTCTTCTTGTCAGGTTAGCCATTTAGGTTAGAGGCTTTCCTTCTACCTTTCTTTCTTAGGCTAGCCTTTTAAGTTAGAGGCTTTCCTATTAAAAAAAAAAAAAAAAAAAACCTTTAGCTATAGTCTTGTAGTAGAGTGTGACTGTATTTTGCTTCTGGCAGCTGTTGTTGTATTTGTTGTTTTCCTTCTTTCAGGATGTCAAAGGCATCCAAAGTTTCTGGATTCAAGAAGTGTGACTCATGCTGTCAGAAAATGTCTCTGACAGATGGGCACACTTCTTGCGTCTATTGCTTAGGCGCTGTGCATCTGCAGGACTCTTGTTCTATCTGCCATGCCTTTAGTCCAAGAGTCCTGCAGGAGCGTAAGAATAAGCTTATTCTTAGGGGTCTTTTAAAACCCCAGGATTCACCGGTCAAGAGCTATCAGCCTGTGAAATCCCCTAAATCCACCAAGCCGTCGGCTCCAAGTTCGGAGCCGTCTTCAGTTCAGGTTTTACCTTCTACTTCGGTTCCAGCTGGCAATGATAAGACTATCTCCGTGAAATCCCCTAAATCCACCAAGCCGTCGGCTCCAAGTTCGGAGCCGTCTTCAGTTCAGGTTTTACCTTCTACTTCGGTTCCGGCTGGCAATGATAAGACTATCTCCCCATCAGCTCCATCAGAGACTTCAGAGCCTTTGTGGAGCCACAAGCGGCTGAGATTCCCTTCACTGGAATCAATACATTTGGCTCCTCGGTCTCCTTTGCTTCAGAGTGAGCGCAGTCACCGATCCTCTCACTCCTCTCGATCCTCTAGGTTGTCGAATCATGATGTGGAGAGAGTGATCAGTAGGTTGCTAAAGTTGCAGGCACTTGCCAAGATGTTGTCCAGCCCTCCTCAACAGGTGTCGGCTCCGTCCTCTTCTCTCGATGTTTCTCCTCCGACTCCAGTGAGTTCGGAGCTGGAGTTTCGGTTCCGACATCGGCTCCGATCCCCTCGGTGGTGCCGTCCATCGAGGGATCTGGGTGCCGGGGCTCCCTTGTTGGCTCTGAGGGGGTGAGTGGCATCGGACCCTTGTCCGACCCCGTTCTGCCTTTTGGTGCTTCGGCGCAGGTGAGCTTGGCTCCTACATTGGCCTCGGAGCCGTCTCCATTGGTGCGGAGAAAGATTCTGATTTCCTCAGAACCGGAGCTTTCTCTGCATCGTGGCAGGGACACCTTCGATGTCATGAGGAGTGTGCTGGCCACTGAGTCAGCTCCACTATCGGCCCCACCAGCTCTGTCCCCTGTAGTGCCTGTGCCAACCTCTGCTCCTCCTCCAGGCCCCAAGCATAGGGAACCGACGCTCCAGGGCACCCCATTGGGTGTTTCCTCTTCTTCCGAGGCCTCCCCTGATCATTCAGAGGAGCCCCCTCGTAAGAAGAAGTGAAGAGAAAGCACATTGACTCCCCTGAATCTGTCACTTCTGATACAGACTTAGATGATTCAGAAGGGTCCCCGAGATCACCCTCTGAAGATGTTTCTTCTCGGACATCCTAGAAATGCTTAAGCAGAGGGGGAACTGGAATCCCCTAGCCCCTACCGAGGATGAGTCTGTATTTCTGGATGCTTTCGGTTTCCGACCTTCCACCTCCTGGGTTTCTCTGCCTTTCGATCCACTTATGGCAGTGGTGGCTCGAAAGGCTTGGTCGGCTCCGGATACAGTGGAACCAACTCCGAGGAGACCTGGAAAATTCATCACAGCACCCCAGGATAAGTAGTTCCTTACCAAAGGTGTTCCTGTTGATGCCATGGTGGTAGCAGCAGCCACCAAAAAAGAGTTACCAGAGACCTCTTCATCTGTCCATCCTCCTAACAAGGAGTCTAGGACAATGGACAGATACGGGAAGCGAATGTTCGCTTCAGCGACCTTTTCTATGAGGTCACTGAACTACTTATGTCATTTTAGCCGGCTTCAGAGGGATCTCCTTAAAGAGCTCGGAGATACCCTTCAAGATCCATCAGCTGAGGGGGCTCAAGCTAAAGTAGCTTCCCAGCTGGCGACGCTTAATTCTGTAGTTAACTCGTCCATGAGGCTCATTTCCTATGCAGCCGATGGTGCGAGTAGAGCCGCAGGTACGGGTGTGGCCTTTAGGAGGCATGCATGTATGCGGCTGTGTAATTTTGTGGAACCCCTTCGAGCGTCATTCGCCAACACCCTTTGATGGTTCCTTTCTTTTTGGACCACAGGTAAAAGACACTTTGACTAGGTGTGAGCAAGAAGGCAAGACTCTCTCTGCTGTGGGAGTCCTTTTTTCCACTCCCTCTAGACCGTACCCCAAAGATCAGAAGAGTGGCAAGATGTGGTTCCAAAAATCCCAGGGAGTCTTGCCTGACACACGTAGCGATTTTTCCTCCAGGGTCAGAGGGGGAAACAATA
Source organism: Protopterus annectens (assembly GCF_019279795.1). Classification (NCBI taxonomy): domain Eukaryota; kingdom Metazoa; phylum Chordata; order Ceratodontiformes; family Protopteridae; genus Protopterus; species Protopterus annectens. Next base: position 1,799,975,773 of record NC_056739.1, read on the forward strand.
ACAACAGATGCCACCCTTGTGGCAGAGGGGGTCCGCAGAACCAGGGCAACAGAGAATCTTTCTCTGATAAGCCCTTTCAGCATCCCTGAAGGGTTACCTGGCTGTTCACCTCTGGAGGCAGTCGGGGGGGAAGACTTTCACTGTACCCAAAAGCCTGGCAAAATTCAATGCAAGACAGATGGGTATGGTCCATTATATCCGGAGGTTGCAAAATTCCCTTCTGTCAACCCCCTTACCATCAAAGAAATCCCTTCCAGATGTTCCACCCAATCTGAAGGACCAAGCAGTAATAGAAGTTTCAAAACTGCTAGAAAAAAGAGTCATCCAGGAAGTCCCGGCAGACCAGCACAGATCCGGAACTTACTCAAGGTTCTTTTTGGTACCAAAAAAGACAGGGGACTGGAGACCAATTCTGGATCTCAGCAGACTAAACAGGTCTGTACAAAGAACAAAGTGTTCAGATGGTCACGCTACAGTCCATTCTACCCTTTCTGGGTCAGGACAATTGGATGTGCTCGATAGATCTTCAGGACGCGTACTACCATATCAAGATGGACTGGACAGGAGCTCCAGGAGATTTCTTCGCTTCCGGCTCGGAGCCAGTCATTATCAGTTCAGAGCTCTGCCCTTTGGTCTCACCACAGCCCCCAGGATGTTCAGCAAATGTATGGCAGTGGTCACGGCTCACCTGAGACGTTGAGGATTCCAGGTGTTTCCATATCTAGACGACTGGCTCCTCACTGCTACTACCAGGCATCAACTCCTACAAGCCAGGAACTACACAATCACAATCTGCTCCCAGCTAGGCATTACAACAAACTTCGAAAAATCTGCCTTGTTGCCCTGTCAATCTATCACCTACATAAGAGCAGACTTAGGCACAAGGAACATGTCCGCAGGGCTACTGCTAGAAACTGTGTCTACAATTCATCAGCAAGTACAAATTCTAATGCAGAGCAAAAGAATCCAAGTCATGTTCGTCCTTCAAACTCTGGGTTCCATGGCAGCAGCCATTCTTATAATTCCACTGGCCCGCTTTCATATGAGGATCCTTCAGTGGCTTCTGTTCACACAGTGGTTTTTCCAAGAGCTGCCCATGTCTCACATGATCATGATTATAGAAGCATGCAAAAGGCACCTTTCCTGGTGGATGTTCTCCTCACTAGTGACTCAGGGCAGACCTTTCATTCAGCCCCCTCCGGTAGCCACAGTGACCACAGACGCCTCCCTGATAGGGTGGGTGGGGGCATTATCTGGGCAGGACAGTCCAAGGCACTTGGCCGCCTCACGAGTACCATCTGCACATAAACATCCTAGAAATGAGAGCTGTGCTCCTAGCGTTGCAAGCCCTTCAAGACTCTCTTCCTTCTGGGACCATTGCAATTCAAACAGACAACATGTCAGTGGTGTGGTACATCAACAAGCAGGGCGTAACCAGGTCCTACCCCCTGTGTCGAGAAGCACTCAGACTGTGGCAGTGGGCGATTTCCTCCCAACGTTTTCTGATTGCGACGCACATCCCTGGGAGGTCCAACGTCATAGTGGACAGGCTCAGCAGAGCTGTCCTCATGCCTCACGAGTGGTCTCTGAATCAGGAAGTTGCGGATCTTATCTTCCGCAAATGGGGACAGCCTTGCTGCGATCTTTTTGCCACCCCCTTCAACAGCAAATGCAGCAACTACTTCTCCCTTCTTCCGCTTCCAGGTCACTCACCCAGAGATGCTCTAGTCCACGATTGGCCTCAGGGACGTCTTTATGCCTTTCCTTTGTTTCCCCTGGTTCCAAAACTCATACAGAAAGCAATATCATTGGGTTACAAAATGATCCTCATTGCCCTCTACTGGCCTTGACAGATATGGTTCCCGTTCCTGCACCATTACCTTCTCGATCAGCCCTGGACTCTGGACCCGATTCCAGATCTACTGATTCATCAATCAGGTGGGTTGCATCAATCCCTCCAAACTCTCCAGCTCACAGCTTGGTTGCTCCACTTACAACCTTAGCCAGGCATCCCAGCATTTTCCGGGCTGTACGTGAGATTATTATCTCCTCTCACAAGTCCACAACCAGAAAAACTTATGCTAGTAAATGGAAACGTTTTTCTTGTTGGGCAGAGGCTAGGAATGTAGATCCCTTTTCAGCCCCAGTCCACGAAATTCTGGAATTCCTAGCACAACTTTTTCATTCCGGGTCTGCTTCTGCCACGATCAGGGTTCAATTGGCGGCCATTTCTAACTTTCATGTTGGTTTGTCAAATTCTAACATTATGTCTCATAAGCTCTGTAAAGCTTTTTTGAGAGGGACCACTCTCCTTAGGTCTCCAGTGAGAGATCCCCCTCCTCCTTGGGACCTTAATTTGGTACTAACTTCCTTAACTCTTCCCCCTTTTGAACCAGCAGCGTCCTGCTCTATTAAGTTTCTATCTTGGAAGACACGCTTTCTGGTAGCTATTACTTCAGCCAGACGCGTCTCTGAACTTCAGGCACTATGTGTTCGTCCTCCATACTTGGTTTTTCATAAGGACAGGGTTGCTCTGAGGACTAATCCTTCATTTCTTCCGAAAGTCTGCTCAGAAAATAATTTAAACCAATCTATAGACCTTCCTGTGTTTTTTCCCTAACCACACCAACAAGGCAGAGTACAAATTACACCAACTGGACATTCATAGACAATTGCGTTTTTACCTGCACAGAACCAAGGAAATAAGGAAGTCGGACCAACTATTTCTTTCTTATGCTTTAGGCAAACAAGGTCTCCCAGTTTCCAAGGTGACCTTATCCATGTGGTTGTCTCACACTATTACTGTCATTTATCAATTAAGGAATAAAGAGTTACCTATCAAACTGAAAGGTCATTCTACTAGGGCCTTGGCCACCTCTGCAGCCTTCCAGTCTAGGTTGCCCATGGATTCTGTCTGTGCAGCTGCTACGTGGGCAAATCCTTGTACCTTTATTTCTCATTACAAGCTGGATATGGTCTCCAGGAGCAGAGCTGACTTTGGTCCCACTGTTCTGAAGAGTCTGTTCCAATGAGCCGCCCAGGATTTTAGGTGCTAGGGACGCTGTCCCAACCAACAAGAACGAAGGCGAGATAGACAACTTAACATAAAGAAGTTATGTACCTACCATAACGTTCCATGTTAGTTGTCTTCATCTCGCCTTCTTTCTTGCGTCCCACCCTCTGTCCCCCTGTCCTATTGGACCGAGAGGAGTTCTTGTTTCACTGGCTGGGTGTTCTCTAGTTTGTCTCCTCTACTGACTTAGAGAGTATGGCAGGTATAGTCAACCTATTTATTTTGGACAGGTTTATTCTCTGGCTATGTCTGGGGTTAGCTATTTCAAATGAGATCTGTGTAGCTATCGCTAGGCATCATGGGATAAGGGGTAGCCTCGAGCCAGTAAACAGCTCTCGAGCTATTGAAGATGGCTGAGTCGGAGCTGAGGATCGGCTCCAATCCCAACCAGCAAGAAAGAAGGTGAGATGAAGACAACTAACATGGAACGTTATGGTAGGTACATAACTTCTTTTTCTCCTCAGTGGCCTTTACCTTATGGTTGCTGAATTATTTGTCACATTTCACGCGACTTCAGAGGGATCTCCTAAAAGAGCTCGCAGATACCCCGCAAGGTGCTACAGCCCAGGACTTATCTGATAAGGTTAATTTCCAGCTTGCAACCTTAACCTCCATATCTAACTCCTCCTTGCGCCTCATATCTTATGCAGCCGATGGAGCGAGCAGGGCAGCAGGCACAGGAACAGCTCTTTGTAGACATTCCTGGATGCGCCTTTGTGAGTTTGCTGAACCCTTCTGGTCGTCTTTTATTGACACTCCCTTTGATGGCTCATCATTGTTCTGGCCGAAAGTGAAAGAAACTCTCACCAGGAGCCAACAGGATGGTAAGACTCTGTCTGCCATTGGAGTCCATTTTTCCACCCGTACCAGACTTTATCCTAAAGGCAAAAGAGCAGAAGTCCAAAGGAGCCTCATCTGATACTCGTGGTGATCCTTCCCCCAGGGGCAGAGGGGGAAATAATGGAAGACGATGTCCACCCGGCAGAGGGGGTCCGCATAACCAGGGTGACAGTGATACGTTCTCTGGTAGGCCCTTCCAGCACTCGTGAAAGGAGGCCCTCCTGTCCACCTCTGGAGGCAGTTGGGGGGGAGACTATCACTGTACCCAGAAGCCTGGCTAAATTTGACTCAGGACAAATGGGTACAGTCCATCATATCCAGAGGGTACAACATTCCCTTTCATTGTCCATCTCATCCACCAAAGTTTATCCCAGACATTCCACCCAGTCAAAGGGATCAAGCAACACTAGAAATCCAAACGTTGCTGGAAAAAAAGAGTCATCCAAGAAGTCCTCACAGACTAACTAGGATCCGGAATTTACTCAAAGTTCTTTTTAGTTCCAAAAAAGACAGGGGACTGGAGACCCATATTGGATCTCAGCAGACTAAACAAGTCGGTGAAAAAGTCAAAGTTCCAGATGGTAACACTGCAGTCTATACTCCCATTTCTGGGAAAAGACAATTGTATGTGCTTGTTAGATCTTCAGGAATTGTACCACCACATAAAGATGGACAAGTGCACAAGAAGATTTTTATGCTTCCGGCTGGGAGTCCGTTATTACCAGTTCAGAACTCTGCCCTTTGGACTCACCACAGTCCCCAGGGTGTTTACCAAATGCAAGGGAGTAGTCACGGTTCATCTGAGATGTCAGGAATTCCAGGTGTTTCTATACTTAGATGACTGGCTCCTAACTGCCACCACCAAGCAGCTACTAATCAAAGCTAGAAACTACACCATCCATCTCTTGTCAAAACTAGGCATTACTATAAATGCAGAAAAATTTGCCTTGTTGCCATCACAGCATATTACATTCATTGGTGCAGATTTAAATACAAACAACATGTTGGCAAAGCTACCTAAAGAAAGGATCCAGATGTTACGCAGCCAAGTGATTATCTTACTCAACAAGAACAGAGTACAGGCAAGATTTGTCTTCAAAGTCCTAGGCTCTATGGCAGCAATGATAACACTACTTCCCGTGGCACGACTTCACGTGCGGATATTGCAGTGGCTACTCTTTGCCCAATGGTCCATGCAGGAGTTACCCATGTCTCACAAAATCCTCATAACACACTCTTGCAAGAAGGTCCTACTTTGGTGGGTTCAGTTCACTCAGATAACAATGGGCAGATCATTTGCACTTCCCCAACCTATCGCTACAGTAACTACGGACATGTCCCAGATAGGGTGGGGGGGGGCATTTTCTGGGACAGATGGCCCAAGGAGTTTGGAAAGATCACGAGTACCATTTGCATATCAGTGTCCTAGAGATGAGGACAGTGCTTCTGGCGTTGCAAGCATTTCAGGACTCTCTTCCCAAGGGGGCTATTGCAATTCAGGCAGACAATATGTCAGTGGTATGGTACATCAACAAACAGGGGAACCAGATCCTACCCCTTATGTTGAAATGCCCAGAGAATTTGGCAATGGGCGATATCTTCTCAACGCTTTCTAACAGCAACACATATTCCAGGGAAATCCAGCGTTACAGCAGTCAGGATAAGCAGAGCGATTCTCATGCCTCATGAGTGGTCCCTCAATCAGGAGGTTGCGAATCGAAGTTTTCACAAATGGGGCCAGCATTGCTGCAACCTTTTTGCCACTCCCTTCAGTACCAAATGCAGCAACTACTTTGCCCTAAGGAGGGGAGAGTCACCGTTGGATGCACTGGTTCACAATTGGCCCTTAGGACTTCTTTATGCCTTTCCCTTGATTCCAAAGGTTATCCAGAAAGAAAAGTTGTCGAGTCGCAGGTTAATTCTCATTGCGCCATACTGGCCTCGTCAGATTTGGTTCCCTTTTCTTTGGTCCTACCTTCAGGAGGACCCATGCATCCTGGACCCAGTGCCGGATCTTCTGACACATCAGTCAGGAACGCTGCATCCTGCCCTCCACACCCTGAAGTTGACAGCTTGGCTGCTCCACTTTTGATCTTAGTCAGGCTTCCAGAATTGTCCCCCACAGTTCATCACATTCTAGTCTCCTCGCACAAGCAGATGACTAGGAAACTCTATGCAAGCAAATGGAAGAGGTTCTCTTGTTGGGCTAACAAAAAACATATAGATCCCTTTACAGCATCTATACCTGCAATTTTGGAATTTTTAACAGAAACCTTTAATGAGGGAGCACCGTCAGACACTATTCAAGTTCAATTAGCTGCTATTTCTAATTATCATGTAGGAGAATCGGGATCTAGTCTAATGTCCCATAGACTATGCAAAGCTTTCCTCAAGCCCACCTTTCAGAGAACCTCCTCCTCCTCGGGACCTCAATCTAGTATTATCATCTTTGATCATGCCTCCTTTCGAACCAGCATCATCTTGTTCATTTAAAATTTTTGTTTTGGAAAACACTCTTCCTGACAGCAATTACTTCAGCCAGGAGAGTATCAGAGGTGGAAGCCTTGTCTATCTGTCCACCTTATTTGATCTTCCACAAAGATAGAGTTTCCCTTAGAACAAATCCTTCCTTCTTACCGAAAGTTTGTTCTCAAACGAATTTAAATGAAAATATAGAATTACCAGTGTTTTTTTTCCTAACTATGGCAACAAGGCAGAGTATAAACTCCACCAACTGGATGTGCATAGACAGTTGCGTTTTTACTTGCATAGGACCAAAGAATTCAGAAAGTCAGACCAATTGTTTGCCTCCTATGCAGAAAATAAAAAAGGTTTGGCAATCTCAAATGTTACCTTGTCCAAATGGCTTACTGAGACCATCACATATGTCTCTGATTCCCACAATAAAGAACCACCAAGGAAAATCAAGGAGCATTCATCTAGCGCGGTATCTACCTCCATTGCCTTTCAATCCAGCCTTCCATCGGATTCAATTTGTGCTGCTGCTACATGGGTTAACCCTCGTACCTTTATTACTCATTACAAAGTAGATGTGGCCTCCGGGAACAGGGCATCCTTTGGTTCCACTGTCCTGAAGAGTTTATTCCTTGAGCCACCCAAGAAGAAGGTGCTGGGGACTCTGTCCCAGCCAGCAAGAATGAAGGCGAGATGGGACAACATAACATAAAGAAGTTATGTATTCACCATAACGTTCCATGTTTGTTGTCCAGTATCTTGCCTTCAGTCTTGCGTCCCTTCCAGCCATCACCCTCCTGGAGGATCTAGAGGAAATTTCTCAGAAATTGGCAGATAAGGTCCGATTCCCTTCTTGACCTTGTTAATTTTTGTGACAATATATTTCAGATATTAACCTTTTGGATATTGAATATATCATAGGAATCTTTTCTCCCTCAAACGAGATCTGGGGAACAGCCACTAAGCACCATGGGATAGGACTCAGCCTCGAGCCAGTAGAAGCTCTCGAGCTTTAGTATAGGCCGAGTCAGAGCCGAGTTTCGGCTTCGAACCTAACCAGCAAAACTGAAGGCGAGATACTGGACAACAAACATGTAACGTTCTGGTGAGTACATAACGTCTCTTTCTGTCTAGCCTAGCTCAGTTTTTCTATCTGGAGGAATAATATGTAAATTCACTCCAAACTCCTACTACTAATTCACATCCTCCGTGACATATATTTTCATAAATTTCTTCAAAATCTACCCTCACTCTCCTTTGTTATATTTTCCCTTCTGAGCCCCCTGGACACATCTTCCCTGCTGCAAATCAAATTCCAGCCCCTACCTATAAGTAATATTTCCTGCTGATAACTGATTATTTCTCCCAGAATTTTCTTAAGCTCTATTATAGCAATTTTCGGTGGAATATAAATACATGGGTGTACTTTCCTACAATAAAAATTCACTTTTTCGAAATGGGAAAGTACATCTCCACTTAAGGGAAAGTGCACTTTAATGAAAATGCAGTTTCACTTAAGCTCACTAGACCGAACCTACCGCACCCCAATGGAGGGCATTGAAAAACGGGTTATGTCCTCCACTGTGGTGCGATAGTCACGGACCTTAGGGTTAGGCCATGGGTCAAGGTAAGGGGATAGCCCTACTAACTATCCCCTTACCCTAGCCCGTGCCCTAACCCTAAGGTCTGTGACTGCTAGCCCGTTCGGTCTAGCGGGTTTGCGAGAGTGCACTTTCGTTAAAGTGCACTTTTGCTTTAGTGTGGGTGTACTTCTGAAGTTCGAAGTAGTGAACTTTCATTCTTCAAAAGCACACCCAAATACATGCCATTGTAATCCTTCTCCCTTGCCAGTAGCCCCTTAGTACTACACATTTACCATTGTTATCTTTTTTATCCTCTCCTGTCACTATTGGAGCGCCTCTTGCAATTAATATAAGTAATCCCCTTTTCCTTTGCCCCAGGTATTCCACTGAATAACCATCCTGAGAATCTTCAGTTATCAAATTCACACTCTCAGTTTGTTCCAAATGTGTTTCCTGTAACACAGCTGTTTGTACTCTACATTTTTAAATATAGTTGACCACTCTTTTTTTATAGCTCTGTAAGACCATTAACATTTAAGGATAGTATCAAAATGGTCATTATGTCGAAAAGTTATTATTCCATCCTTTTATTTGCAGCAGCTTTTTTTGGTAGGTATCTAGTCCCAGCTTTTATGTTACATGCACACACTAATGTTTGGCAAGTTGAACTTTTATACATTTGTTTCTTGTCATATCCATTTGAGCCTATGTCACATCTCACAGAAGTTTTTGGTTTATTGAAAGCCCTCAAAAAAAAAAAAAAAAACAATATACCCGAAAAACCTGTTAACTTAATATTAGCACATAAAACTATGTACATCTTCAAATATTGAAGTTTTACATTCCTAATAGGAACAACTGTCCCAAACTGACAGCCATACTCACATACTTGGGTTAACCTAAAAGGAAGTTATCCATACTAAGACACATGATACAGCCTGTGCTTCTACTAAGTGCTGTCTAGTTTTGTCTTATCTTTATTGCTCTTCCTGAATGAGAAAACACTTGAATGTTTTCAGAAAAAAAAATATCCATTAAAAGAAAAAAGTATTCTGTTTTATTGTTCTTTATCAGACTGTCTACATGGAAACATGAGAACCAAATTGAGTTGTGTCTGCAAGTATTTATTTGCTAGAGGAGAGCTTTATTATGTTCAATGTTCTTTTTTGTTTGCTTTCTCTTAAAACTTGTTACTAGATAAAAGCAAGAGCCTTAATTCAGTCATTCCCTTATGCAAGAATGAGAAAAGGCACTTTTTGTCTTGTATCATACTCATTTGAACAGACGTTTCTTCTTTTTTCTTTACATTGCAGTGCCTACGTTTCTTAAAACTGAGCAAGGAGAAAGAGAAAAGAAGAGAAAACAAGGTACCTCTTTACTTAGTATCACTATTACAGTTGAAAATAATGGAGAAAACTTTACTTTATAGCATGTGGATATCATGCACTATACAAATATTACTGTTAAGAAAAAAGTTTATTTTACTTAGAGTTAACTCTTTCCTTCATCTTCCTGTCTCCTAAGTGTTCTTCCAAGCATTAATATCATGATGGGCATATGTTTAGACTCCCCTACAAATTTAATAGAGTCAAAAAAGTCCAATATTTCCAGGCTTTCTTGTTCTGTCTTGTTTCATAAATATAATTACTACTTTATAATCCTACATTTTTTGTCACTTCTGGAGTTGCTGGTTTTATTCCTGTTTATCTCCATTTCCCAAATCCAGTCTCTGCTTCCTTTCCAACATACTCTTGGTTCTTCTAATAAGCTCTTGTACTTTTTTCTGTCCCTCAAGCATTTTCCATTGAAACATAGGAAAAGGTTTCACTGGCAGTCTCTCTGTGATCTTTACTACCAGAAGAACACAAAGCAGAATCTCCTTCTGTTTCACAGCTCACTTTTTTATTGGACAACCTTTTGTATTTCCTGCTTAGCATGTTCTCTATCAAAAACTGATTTGTCCCTCCAGGAAAGAATACTTTAAGATAGCTGGATACAGCAGTTTCAATATCATGCCTGTTTCCCCGACATTCCCTGATTAGTGGAATAAATGTACTCCTGTTTTACCTGGTGTACAGTGAGTAATCGTTTTCCACAAACACTCTACTGTCTCCCACTTTTAGGTCTGTCTACCACAGTTTTGTCAGAATCAACTCCTTCTGCTGGTAGGATTGCATCTTAAGTATTAAAAGTCTAGGTTGCTTTCTCATGGCCAGGTTTGTAGCATACACATGATGTGCCCTTTCAATTAACAACTCCTGCTGTGGAATACCAGTCCAGCTGCTTATTTGTGCTTTCATAAAATTAATACATTTGGTTCCTTAAGGCTTCTCTGATACAGTAAAAAATCTCAGTTTTTTCCTGCATGCTCCGTCCTTTAATTCTGTTTTTTAAACATCTCTTCTTGAGCAGTCAAATATTCAGCCTGCCTTTTCTTTATTTTGAGCTCCATTTTTTGCATTTTTTCACCTCATTGCTAGGAGTTATTATTGATGAAAATCTAACATTTGACCTCCATATCCATAGCAACATCAAAAAAACACATCAGAACTTGGGTACCCTCTATAGACACAAATACTACCTTAATATTACTGCTATAAAAGCTCTAACATCATCATTCCTGCTACAGTCTCTACTATATGGTGCCCAAATCCTCCCCAATATCCAGCCCTCCCTGAAAACCAAACTGGACTCATGTTACAACAAGATTGCCAAATTTGTAACAAATTCTATAAACTCAGCACACCACTGCTCATCTCTACAACAGCTAAACTGCCTTGAACACCCACACTATCTCACTTATTTACAATTAACCACTGCACATAAACTCATATACAAGCCTTCAACATGCCCCTCCCTGTCCTCCTTATTGACTACATACCACCCTAACAGGCCACTAGGATCCAAAAACACAAAGATGCTGAAAGTTGAAAAGCCTAACCTTGCAAGCTGGTCAAATGCTGTACTCTTTTACCGTCTCAAAACTATGGAATGCCCTCCCACCATCTATCAGAACAATCAGTAATCCTGCTCTCTTTAAGAAGTCTCTCAGATCACACCTCTCTTCTTTCTTGCAGTCTACTTGTGCCAAAATAGTGCCTCCTAACACTTGATCCACTACTATATCCCTCTACAGTATCACTATTTAGGAGCTCTCTCTAACTTTGCTGAATTCAACTGCTTATGCCTACAAAATTCCATCAGGTAACAATCAAAACTGCAACCCTACCTGTCTAACTCCATCCTCAATGATCAAACTGTACACAATCTTGATGTGTAATGTTTGTAAATAACTTGTACCATTGTGTTTAATGTTTATTTCCATGCTTTGAGACTATATATATACTGTAAATTGTGCTTTTTCTTGTATATACTATTAATGTTATTGTGGAGCTTTTCTCCCCGGGCCCCTACTGAAAATGGGCTCATCTAGGCCCAGTAGACTTTCCCGGTTAACAAATGCAATCAATAAATAAGTATTTGTTTAAAGCATCTTCTATTTTATCCAGCCTTTTGTTATTTTAGTTGATATTCTCAATCAGTGTTTCATTTATTTTAATCAGCTCTGAGTATATTTGATTTATTTTTTTCCTCCAGGTTACTGGAAGTCATGTCTTGCACCAAAGCTGGACCTTGTACTTCTTTTTGCTGAACAGCTGCAGAATTCTTCCCCGTTAGTGTTTTTCCTCACCTTTTGTGATTCTGGTTCTCTGAATTTATTTTTTGCTGGCTTCCAGGCAGTGCACATACTAGCCAGTTGCTGAAGAGTTCCCCCAGAAAATGAGTTCACTGGCACTCTCTTCTGAGTTTCTGTTTCACTTTGAGAGAGTTGAAATTAAGCTGTTACTCTATATGCAGCCATCTTGGAACTCCCCAGTGAATTGTTTTTAAATCCTAAATCTTGGTAGAAGACCCAAATTTGTTCTATCCTAGGTAGAAGTTATTAAACATTGGAATACTATATTAAAAACACTACAGTCAAGTAAGAAACACAATAAATATAAACCAAGAAACACACAACAATATGTTTCACTGCAGATGCTCTTCCATCGGATTGTTTTCAATAGCTTGGAATGTTTTCTTTCCCTTTAAATGAAAGTGCTGGCTTCTCCATCAGTTCACAGGAGCATACTTTTAGACCATAGGACTAAGTAAGAGCAGAACAATGTTCTTTTCAAACCAGAGCATTTAATACTATAAACGAATTCACTACAACACTACAGTCAAGCCAAACACACACACACACACACACACACACACACACACACACACACACACACACACACACACACACTAAGGAATGTAAACCAGCAAACTCACTTTTCCCACACAGCAGCCTGTTTTTTGGCAGAGTGTGTTCAGTTTTATTTCTCATCAAAACCTTGGAATGTTTGTGCTGCCTTGAAAGATGTATGTTGGTGTCTTGTTTCTGCCTTAGTGCATAGTGAAATGTCTTCTAAATCCTAGGACTTATGAGAATACTCATTTTTGTTCTCTCCTAACTAGAGCTTCTGATACTTTAAAACTTGGAAAGGCAAAATACTGCAGTCCAGGAAGGCAGAAAATAGTCTATAACCAATAAGCTCACCTATTTCACATACCATTCTGCTTTATAGCAGAGGCTGCTCTCTTCAAAACCTTAGAATGTTTTCAGTCTCTTTAAATAGAAGTACTTGTCTCTTGCCCTTCCATCATTTCACAGCTAATTACCTTCTAAACCATAAAACATAGTAGAAATAGATATTTGCTTTCTTACATGGAGCTTTTAATACTTTAAAGCCCTGCACTAAAAACACTGCAGTCCAACCTCACATACACAAAGGAATGTAAGTCACGAAACTCACCTTTCCTCTGCAGCAGTCTGTTTTATGGCAGAGGCTGTGGAGTCAGATTTTCTTTAGAACCTTGCAGTGATTTTTTTTTCCCTTGAAGAAGTATAAGTCTCTTCTCCAGCGGTTCAGGGTAATTACCCTCAAGACCCTATATCTCTACAAGCGACAGATTTTTGTTTTCTCCTAACCAGAGCTTGTAATATTTGAAAGCACTGCACTAAAACACTGTAATATTTCAACTCCTACAATAAAAAATGTAAAACAAGAAACTCACCTTTCAAATGCAGCAGTCTGTTTTATGGTGGAGCTGTTCAGTCAGAGTTCTCTTCAAAATGCTGAATTTTTTGTTTCTCCACATCAGAGGTTTTAATACTGTAAAGCACTGCAAAATAGTGCAATCAAGCCATACACACACAAAAAAAGAATGTAAGCCAAAAGGGAAAAAAAGACTTTTCATACTCAGCAGCATGTTTTATGCAGAGGCTTAATAGTCAGATTTCTCTTCAGCACTCTGGGATGTTTAGCTTCCTTGTTTTGTCAGTAGATACCTTCTAAACCCTAGGATTCAGTGGTAAACAGAACTTTGCTGTCCCCTAACGATAGTTTTTAATACTGCAAAGTGCTGCACCGAAAACACTGCTGCTGAGCACATCACACAGTAAAGAATGTAAACCAAGAAACTCACCTTTCCCACACAGCAATCTGTTTTATGACAGATGCTGTTCAGTCACATTTCTCTTCAAAACCTTGGAATGTTCTTTCTTTTTCAGATGTGCTGGTACTTTGTACTCTATCCGTCCACAGGTGGTTACGTTTTAGACTCTAGGACTCATTAGGATACATATATGTGTTCTTTCCTAACCAGAGCTTTTAATATTGTAAAGCACTGCACTGCAAACACTGCAGTTTAGCAAAAGACTGAAGAATATAAACCAAGGCAGTCACCTTTCCCATACAGCAGTGTGATTTTTACTTCAGGGGCTGTTCAAATTTCTCTTCAAAACCTTAGAATGTTTTCTTTGCCTCCCACCTCGGTAGGTATTAAGTTTTATGATTTTGTTCATGTTTGCTAGGGTGGCCTACTGTTGGTTTGCCCTAGGAAAAAATTCACTGAAAAGTCTGTTCCCTGATTAGGAGCTTTGATTAACAGGTGTTTGTTGAAGAGGTATTCACTGATGTGGGATTCAGCAAAGTGATACAGACCCTTAAATAGATATACTGGTCTCTTTGTTGTTCCTCATTGCATAATGAATTAGCTTCTAAATTCTAGGACTCTCTGTTTTAATATCATTTAAAGACCTCATTGAAACCTTGGAATGTTTGAAAGGACTAGGGGAGTCCTAAGTGAAAGAACTGCTCTGGTAGACTTTTTAGTTAATTCTAGAGGAGATAAATGCTGTTAAAAAAGGATAATTAGTGGAGGATATAAAATATTAAATAAAAGTACTACAATTAATCAAAACATACCATAAGGGGTATAAACCAATAAACTTACCTTTTCTGCACAGTGGTGTGTTTCATAGAAGTGTTTTTTCAGTCCATTTTTTCTTCAAAACATTAGGATGTTTTCTTTCCTGTTAAATAGACATACTGATTCCTTGGTCCTCCATCTGTGTAGATGTAAACATGTAGACTCAAATACTTAGTAGGAAAGAGAACTTTGTTCTCTCTTAACCAGAGTTTTTAATACTTTAAAGAACTGCATGAAAACACTGTAGCAAGGAATATACACACTAAAGAATATATAAACCAAGACACTCACCTTTCCTTCATAACTGTCTGTTGTATGAGAGAGTCTGTTTAGACAGATTTCTCTTGTAAACCTTGGAAGCATTCCTGTTTTGCTTCTCCATCAAATCACATGTACATATCTTCTGTGCCATTAAAATTAAGTTGGGACAGCTTTACACTGCAGGGCTCAACTGTGTTTTCTAAGTTGGGACAGCACTCTGTTTTCTCCTAACCATAACATTTAATTCTTTAAAGCACTGCACTAAATCACTGCATTCAAGCCATGCACACAATAAAGAATGTAACCAAGCAAACTCACCTTTGTCACATAGCAGCCTATTTTTATGGCTGAGACCGCTTAGGCCAATTTCTCTTCAAAACCTTGAAATATTTTCATTGCTTATAAATAGACATACTGGTATTTTGCTCCTCCGTCAGTTCACAGGTAATTATCTTTTTGACTCCAGGGCTCTGTAGAGGCCATCCAGTCTTAGCCAGAGTTTTTTATACTTTAATGCACTGTACTAGAACACAGCAGTCAAGCCACATTTACAGTAGAGAATGTAAACCAAGAAACTCAACTTTCCTACGCAACAGTTTGTGTTATGTCAGCGTCTGTTCACCCAGATTTCTTGTCAAAACCTTGAAATGTTTGAAGGGGATAGGGGAGTGCTAAGTAAAAGACTTGTTCTTGCAGACTTTTTAGTTGACTCTAGAAGAGAAAGTGCCGTTAAGGAAATTGAAAAAATAATTAAATAAATAAACAGTCTTGATAGAGTTTTCAAGTTTATTATAACACATGTGTGGAGACAAAGCAATTATAGGTGTGTCTCCTTGAACTAATAAAATCAATTTATAGAATTAAAAATTAATAACATTGATCAGACAAACCACTGTCATCAACCAGAGTTAATACAAATCAATACTTTTATTCATTAAAGCATTATTATGCTTTACAATATTAATTACATATAGTTAACGTCATCTACAGGAACTAGTCATCACTTTTCTTAAAAACAGAATTATGATTGCTACAAATTTAATTTTCTCATAAAAAAAGGAAAACTACTGATCAAGCATAGGTTTTGATACTTCTTCGATACATAAACGGAATTTGCTATTTAAGCTATTCACACTGAGCTGAACAGAGGAGGGACACTGACCACACCTCTGATCTGTGAAACATAACAAGTATCCTATTTTCTTGCTTATTTTTACTAGTTGCTGCTTATTCTTACCATTTATTGCACTTTTTATTGTCTGCTCCCTACTTTTTAATGCACTTTAATTGTCTGCTGCCTACCTTTTACTGTATTTTATTGCTATAAACTAATCTGCACTGTTGTACTGCAATTGTCTGCCTTACTGGGCCTATTAAATCAATTTTGTCACTGCCTCACTGTTTGTAAAGCTTTTTTAGCTAGTTTCACTGTGTGAAAGGTATTAGTTGGAGATTTCCTCCATTTGTTAAGCATCTATCTGTTCTGATTTTCCTGCCAAGGAGTATCCCATATAACTAATTTGTTTGCAGTTAAAAGCATTCTCTAGAGTCTCCTTGCTCCTTTTTCTGTTTAAAACTTTCATTTAATGTATCACTACTGTTTTTTCTGCTGTGATAAATATTTCATTAGTGTTGTCTGCCTAAAATACTGTAGCATAGTCCATTTTCAGGATTACTGTCTCTGGGCCTGGTTGTTTGCAGTGGCTGTTTGTTCTGAGCACATTTTTCAGGCCATCTTGGTTTAGCAGAAGCCATTCTTCACTTTAGTGAGAGTATCATGTTGATTGGCCACTGGCTGATGAAGGTTGACTGGTCTAGGGCTTGGTGTAAGCACCCCATTGGTCCTTTTGAACTTTTTAAAAAGTTGCTTCAGGTTTGAACCTTCCTCTACTTAAGCACTACCTTTGAGAGGGTTTCTGCTTGAGCTGAATGGAGGAGGGGCACTGATCTGTGATATATAACAATAAGTATCCTGTTTTCTTGATCATTTTTACTAGTTATTACTTATTCTTCCCATTTATTATACTGTGTATTGCCTGTGTGAAGATAGGTGAAGGCTGCCAGCCTAGCTAGATAGAATTTTGCAGCTACTTCTGTCATTTGTAAATCTTAATGTAAACCACAAACTTGTTCTCTTAAATGTGAAAATACTGTAGTGGATGTTGAACTGAAAAAAATGTAACAGCAGCACACTCTGCTATAAGAAATGTGATAAGTCAAGCATTGTGAAATTCTTTGATCTAAAATTTGCAGCCCAGATGTCTAGAGGGAGGCATTCTGCCTATTGTTTTGAGGCCAGAGTTAATGGCTAGAATTTACATGTATAATTTATTTTACTGCTCTGGCTTTCTGACCAGCTGCAAGATTAAAAGGGCTATTAACTTCTGAGTTCTGTTAGCCTTGGAAACAGAAAAAAATTATGTAATCTGAAATGAATCAGTGGTACTGTGTTATCAGTTTAAGGACAGAAAGAATGAGAGCATTGAGCATTGTGTCTTGAGAACATCCAGCTGACCAGCACTCTATCTGTGTTCTATATGTAAGTTTATTTTAGAACTGTGTTTTCTCTTAGATATAGCTAGGAAATAGGAAGATTAGATTAGTTTTTTTCTGTACTGATGTCAGAACTTTTCTACTGTATTATTTTAAGTATTTCTCTGTGATCATATGTTTATAAGTAGGTACTAGGCTATTGGCCCTAGGGCCTATATAAGCCTAGCCAAATGGTACCCTGGCTTTTGCCACCCAAGAAAATTATTTTCCTGTGCCCCTGTCAAGCAGAGCCACAGAAGTGATCCCCGGAGTGAATTTCCTATTTCCCATCCAATCATCAAGATTTTTCTTGAATAGTGCTAATGAGGAGCTTTGTTTGATAGGTAGTTTGTTCCAGAATATTGTAAGTCTCTGAGACAGGAATCTATCCCTCCAGCATGTTCTGTTTATTGTGGTGATAAGGTTTAGGTCCCTAGAGCGTGTAGCTCAGAGGGATTGGGATTTTTTCATGTGGAGCATGTCCAACAGCTCTGGGTTTGACATAGCTTTGTATGTTGGGCAGAGATCGCCTCTGAGTAGGCGATATGCGACAGAGTAAAGCTGGAGTTTTTTGAGACGGTCTGCGTAGGGCATCTGTTTGAGGCCGGTAATCCTCTTTGTGAGGTATTTCTGTGGCCTTTACAGTTGTTGTAGATGTCTTGTAAGGTACATAACAAAAGGGGCGTTGTACTCTATAATGGGTCTACTGAGTGATGAGTAGAGGGGGAACAATGACCTCTTTTTTCCTGGATGAGAAACCTTTTGTGATAAGGTGTGCCACGTAGAAGGATTTCCTGACTACTGTGGCGATGTGATTATCAAAGGAGAGACTACTGTCCACCTGTGTCCAAAGGGATGACAATGCACTTTTTGGCATTGAGCTTGAGGCCATGGCTTTGACACCAGGCATCTGTCTCAGTGAGGCCCTTTTGTAGGATGTCCACATCATTAGGAGATTTGATTATGGCTCCTAGTTTGCAGTCATCTGCGAACTTGGTTAGCCAAAGACCTTCTGTGTTAGCCTGTACTTCAGAGAAGTAGATACCAAACAGGAGAGGACCCAGGACTGAACCCTGTGGTACTCCTCTTGTCACTGATTTGAAGTTGGATTTAGAGTCTGCTACTTTCACAGCGTGGGTTCAGTCAGTGAGCCATTTGGCAACCCATCTTGTGACATAGGGATTTATACCTAGTTTAGTGAGTTTGTGTATAATTCCAGATTGGGGGATGGTGTCAAAAGCCTTGGCAAGATCTAGATAGGCTGTGTGTACCACCTTACCCTCATCTACAGCTTTGGTGACCGCTTCAAAGAAGTCTATCAGGTTTAGGAGACATGATCTGTCTTTTACAAACCCGAACTGGGTAAAGTCCAGAGTTTGGCGATTACCAATGTCATTGTTTATAAGTTCCATGATGATACGCTCCATAGCCTTGCAGACCAGGCTCTCAGGCTAATGGGGCGGTAGTTCCAGGGGTCCGTGGTGGCTCCCCATTTGTGGAGTGGGATAACCATTGCTGTGCGCCATTCAGTGGGCATAAAGCCTGAGGTGAGGCTATGATTGAACATGGTACTTAGGTGGGGTGCCAGTTCATTCTGTAATTCATGTAGAACGCAACCTGGGATGTTGTCAGGTCCCAGGGATGCTGTGTTCTTGGCTTTGGAGAGTGTTTTTTTTTTTACCTGTGCAGCCGTGATTACAGGTACTTTGCATTCTTCCGGTGTAGAGATGGGCCCTCTAGGGGATAAGAGAGGGGTAAAGTTAGCACTGAACCTATCTGCCAGGATGTTGGCAATATCAGTTAGGTCTGTGTATTTAGTGCCATTGTGCTGTAACTCAGAGCATATCTGAGTGTTGCCATTGAGATTCTTGACATAGCTATAAAATGCTTTGTGGTTGTCTTTAGAATCAGTGGCGTTTTGTTTTCGTAACTAGCTTTGGAGGATTTTATGAGGGGTCTCAGCTTCTTACTGAGGCTGACCACAGAGTTCCTCCAATCATGGGATTTTACTCTTTTTTGCAACATTTTCTTTCTTCTGTTGTAGAGTTTGTTTATAGCAGGGAACCACCAGATTGGCTTCCTTTTTTTGGAGGATAGCATCGTGGTTCTGTTAGGGATCCATGCACTCGTGTAAGTGCTTATAAAGTGCAATTGAATAGGATTCAGCAGTCATATCTCTAGTGTCCGCCAGCATGGGTGTTGTGAAGTTTGCTACTTCTGTCTTAAGAAGCGTGAAGTTGGCTTTGGAGAAATTTTTTTATGGTGATTTGCTTGTGGTCGGATCTGACCAATGAGGAAATGACCTCTGGTGTGGAACACCGGTTGCCCATGTTGGTAATGACCAGGTCTAGGATATTGCTGCCCCTGGTGGGGGTGTGGATAAGTTGATCCAAGGCATTAAAATTTATGAATTCCAGAAAACGTTGAGCACAAGAGTTGGTACATGAGTAGTTTTCCCAGTTAATGGTGGGATAGTTGAAATCACCCATTATTAGGGAGTTAGGTTGTACCTTAATATTTTCCAGTGTGTCAAGAAATGAGGAGTGGGAATCCTGGGGCATGGTGGGGGATCTGTAGAAAGCTACAATTTGCATTGCGGTCTTGCCCAGAGCTAGTTGCACTTGGATAATCTCAGATGCATTATGCTGAGCAACTAGCCTGGAGGTGTGGATATCATTAATGAAGCCTTTAGTTCTTCGGTCCAAGTTAGGTGGCCGAAAGGTGTGATATGACTTGTAGCCTGGTAATGCAGGGGTCCTCTCTGGAGCCTTGAACTAGGTCTCTGTCACTGCACAGATGTCGATGTTCTCCATTTTAAGGAGTGCCTCGAGTGAGTGCATTTTGAGGTTTAGACCTCTAGCATTGAGTAGCATTACCCTCAGATTTTGCTTGCTTGTACCTGTTACAGTGGTGAATTTGTCATTTGAATCTTGCCTAGCACTATGTAGTAAGAAGTATTGTCTTGTGTTTTTATTAATTATTATTATTACATATTTTTAAACCTTTCAACTGTGGCTGTTTTGTGTAGAGATAATTTAAGCTCTAGAGTACATTGCATGTATATAGCCACTCCAATAAGCCTTAACTCTTCAGTTGCACTTACCATTTGGATAATAATATTGCACAGTATAATTGGATACCCTTTCATAAGGGCCTTTTAGTAGTTGATAAATATTAGTGGGTGGTGGCAAGTTGTACTACCGTATAGTCTGGGTAAAGGGGGCACAGCTGGAGATCCTGTGCCAGCTTTCCCCAGGAGTGTCTGAGTGGCTGTATATAACTCTTATCTCAAAGTGTGTGTGTGTCAGATACTTGGGCAGGGACACAAAGCACTGGTTGGACAGAAAGGGTGCTGGAGGATTTAGCTTGCCCACTAAGCTGAGATATAGACCCTATAGCTGTGCCAGTGGGGAGTCTTATTGGGGACCTGGAGAGAAAGGGAGAAACCAGCCCCAGACTGACTATGTTCTCTGTGTGCTCTTAAGGGAAATTGTACTTTACTGTGTGTGTGCGTATTTATTATCCTTTCCCTATGTGGATGCGCCTCACTGATGTTAGTGGTGAGGATTGAGGCTTCTTGATTGCTGGGCCAGTGCACAGACGTCACAGCCTGGTGCCTACTTTTTACTGTATTTTATTGCTATAAACTAATCTGCACTCTTGTACTGCAGTTGTCTGCCTTACTGGGCTTCATAAATCACTTTTGTTACTGCCTCTCTGTAACGCTTTTTTAGCTAGTTTCACTGTGTGAGAGTTATTAATTGGAAATTTTCTCAATTTGTTAGGCATCTGTTTGTTGTTCTGATTTTCCTGCCAAGGAGTGTATCATATAACTGATTTGTTTGCAGTTAAAAGCATTCTCTAGAGTCTCCTTCTCCTTTTTCTGTTTAAAACTTTCATTTAGTGTCTTACTGCTGTTTTTCTGCTGTGATAAACATTTCTGTAGTGGTTTCTACCTAAAATAGTGTAGCTAGTAGCTGTAGCATAGCGTCCCACCCTCACTGCCTATTGTTGTCTTGTTCTTAAACTTGGTGGCTTTGCAGTTGCCCTTCCCTACAGTAAATTTGATCTTGGACACCTTCCCAGTCCAATCCCATTAGCTCTTTCTACCTAATACAGAAAGAACATTTGGGAAGGCTAACCCCTTAGTTGCTTAACCTTGAATTATCCTCTGTTCCTCTTTTGTCCCTTTCCAATTTACTTAAAAAACACTTTATTCAACTGCTTTTACAGTATTTGTGTTTCTTCCTCCTACTCTATTCTTCATCTTGCTTTTTCTGCTACTTGTTCTCTAAAGTGTTCAATTGCATCTTTTCTGCTGCATTTATTACTGATTGTTTTTAGCCTGTTTAAATTGTAAGTGTTATTCTAAGCCTCTTAGTTTTGGGTTAAGCACTTGGACTTTAGGCCTACCTCTTAGCTCTCCCTGGCCTCTCTCCCTCAGATTCTGACAAATATGGATGGACAATTTCTTACAGTTTCTCCTGCCAGCCTGGTTGATATGGGCATCCTGAGACAGTGTAGCAACTGCCTCATGTACACTGACAATCATCAGCTTCTACCACCTAGGAACACAATCTGTGAGAGATGCAATTACATTAAGAACCTAGAGTCTATGCTCTCTCCCTCACAAGCCAGTATATCTGGTACTGAGAAGGTTGTGAACACAATCAGTACACCTCAAATACCACCCACAGCTACACAACACACACCCACATATGCAGAGGTCCTCAAGAAAAACAATCCCAAACAAAAGAGACCTCAGAGGCAAAAACACAAGTGAACTCCACAGCCATTCACAAAACACACCACCCATATCCGACACGCCGGTGTCTTGCAACCACTAAGGCCTAACCATAAACCCAGCATATTAGTCATAGGAGACTTCATTGTGAGACACACAGATGTGCCTCTCACCAGGCTGGATAAGGAGAAAGTAACAGTTAGTTGTCTGTCAGGTGCCAGAATCCACCATATCACACATGCAGTCAAGGCTCTCAACAGCAGGTACTGTTAATGACTCTGTCATGGTCCATGTTGGGGTGAACGACTTGAGACATACCTCCCTGGACTATATGAAGAGAGACATGATTGAGCTCGCTGAATATGTATCCCAGGCAGGTATGTCCCTAGCCTTAAGCAGCATTCTAGCTTCACCCAGAGTGATGCCTCAATACAAACAGAAAATGATTGCTTTAACAATTGGTTTAGTTTCTGGTGTCATTCCAAGGGGATCCAGTACCTGACAGCCTGGGAAGATAATGATCGGCAGACCATGATGCTTTGCTAGAGATGGCCTGCATCTGTCTCACTTGGGCTTCAGGCTTCTGGCAAAGACCCTTGCTTCCCCCATAGTGACTTTTTTAGGAAAAGTCATGAGTTCAATAAAACCAACATAAAAATTTCAACAAAGCGCAAATTAATGGTTATGCTGCTAAATGCTAGGAGTCAAACATGAAACTGCACTCATTGTGCAAGCATTCTTAACCTGGGAGATGCTGATATTTTTGCAGCCACAGAAACCTGGTTCAAAGCTGCAGAGAGTACCCCAGCCTTACCTGGTTACTCATCCTATCATACATTCAAACCCCACACTATGGGCAGCAAAGCCAAAGGAGGCAGAGTTTCAATATATTATTAAAGACATACACACTTCCAGGCTGGTCAAACAGTATGACTCACAGGAGACACTCCAGGTGCAGTTAACCAGTGATAAGACCCCTATTCAAATCATAGCTAGCTACAGGCCACCAAAGTTGACTCAAGATGCCCACTCCACCTATCTGGACCTCTTAGAATCTATCAAGATTCAACCCTTTAACCTGATCTTGAGCGACTTTAACTACCCAACCATAGATTGGAAAAACTACTCATGCCAGAACACAAATGCCCAGAGATTCCTCGATTTTATTAATGCAAATGCCTTGGAACAGCTAGTCGATACCCCCTCAAGAGGTGATAATATCTTGGACATGGTATTAACCAACATGAGTAACCACTGCAGCACCCCTACAGTGTCAACCTCCCTGGTAAAATCCAACCATAAAGCGGTCACTTGCGAAGCCAGCATCTCCCCTGACCCCTCTCTACTTAGGGTCAATCATAAAAACTTCTCCAAAGCTGATTGCAGTCTCCTGAGGGATGATATATACTGCTTCACAGCCCCCTCCCCCTCTGTAGGAACTGGCATCAAGGTCCAAATATACACCAAAGTACTATATGAACACTTGTATTGATGCATGGAATCAGTAATACCTGACAGAATAAAATCATCCTCCGTAAGGAAGAGTAAACCTGTCTGGTGGACATCTACAATAAATAAACTATATAACAAAAGGAAAAAAATTGCTGTCCAGGACCAAGAAGGAGCAGGTACCCCGTTGGAATCAATCTCTCCTTAGCCTGAACAAGCTAATAAGAGTACTAGTGAAATCCTCTAAAGCCAACTTCGAGTCCGTATACGCCACATCTACTAGGGACAGTTATAAGGCCTTCTTCACATATGTCTGCAATCTCAAAGTAAGCACCCAGATCTGTTAAGAACTGGTGCATGCACAAATGCTGTAGATATAGCCAACCTACTGGCTGATAGATTCAGCAAAAACTTCACCGACTCTGTCCCCCCATCAGTAAATCAGGACATCCCCAGTACCTGCCTCCCTCCCTTTATATCTAAGGAACAGGTCATTACTGCCCTCTCAAAAGCAAAAAATGCAGCATCCATGGGACCGGATAACCTCCCAGGCTGCATCCTACATGAATTCAGGCATGAACTTGCAAAACCATTAGGCACCCTATTCAACCAAAGCCTGAGTACCGGCTTTGTCTCAGCCGAGTGGAGGACAGCCACTGTCATCCCTTTACACAAAGGCAGAGCGTCCACCGATCTGGGAGATTATAGACCCATCAGCCAAACTACCCTGATTTACAAGGCCATGGAAAGGGTTGTCATGGACCTCATTAACTGGGACATTGGCAACCTCCAAACACTCAACCCCACACAGTTTGGCTTTGATAAGGGGAGGTCATGCCTGTTAAATTTGGTCAACTTCTTTGAGACAGTCACCAAAGCCATGGATGAGGGGAAGATGGTGCACACCCCCTACTTTGACCTGGCCAAGCCCTTCGACACTATTCCGTACTCAGGCATAATAGATAAACTTTCTCAACTAGACACCAATCCATATATTACCAGACGGGTAGCAAACTGGCTCACTGATAGAACCCCACTAATCATAATAGAGGAAGCTACCTCAAGCAGTAGACTAATAACAAATGGCATACCCCAGAGATTGGTCTTGGGGCCTCTGTTATTTGGGATATACTTCTCTGAGGTGCGGGCCATAACCAGTGGGATTTGGGATATACTTCTCTGAGGTGCAGGTCAAAACCAGTGGGCTATGGCTGACCAAGTTTGCAGATGACTGCAAGTTGGGTGCGGTTATCAGTTCCCCAAGTGATGTGGACATCCTTCAAGAGGGTCTCACTCAAACAAATGACTGGTGACAGAGACATGGCCTCAAGTTGAATGCCAAAAAATGTGTCATCTTCCCCTCTGGGGAGAGCGATGTCCCCACATATTATCACATTAATAACAATGTCCTAAGCACACAGTTAGTCGTGAGGGATTTGGGCACCCAGGTTGATAGCAACCTGACTTTTGACCACCATGTTGCTTCCGTTGTACAGAATGTTTTCTACATGGTCCACCTCATAAGTAAGGTTATCTCATTTAGGGACAAGGAGGTCATAACATCCCTGTATTCTTCCCTTACAAGGCCAATTGTTGAGCACAACTCCCCCTTTGGCATGTACCTCACAAAGCACATGCAGCAATTGGAGAGACCACAGAGGTTCTTCAGCCAGAGAATCCAGAGCCTCAGACATTTACCCTACACAGATAGCCTAAAAACCCTGTCCCTCTACTCAGTTTCATACAGACTCCTCATAGGTGACCCTTGTCTGGCATACAAAAGAATCTCAGACCTTGCTTTGATGGGACTGCTGCATATCTGCACGTCAGGCTCCACTTGAGTAACCTGCATGCGTGACCTCAACCTGGTCTGTGACATCAATAGGACCTATTGGTGGGGCAGATTTGTGTCCAAGAGACTCCCCCATCTGTGGAATAGACTCCCTGTCCACGTCAAGCAGAATAACTCATTATCCCTTTTTAAGCGCAACCTGGATAACTGGATGGGAAACGGAAAATACATCCCTGGGATTCCACCTGTGTCCCTGCTGGACAGGGGCCTTGGGTGCTGACTTGTCTAATCATGGGCTAAACTCTTGGATAGGCTAATCAGGGCCTTAGGGCCAATAGCGCAGTAACTTCCTGTGATCCTATTGTGAACAATAAAGCAGATACATTTATTTTTGCTGTGGTTCACACATTCCTGGGCATGCTCATTTGTGTTGTTTACTACTAAAAAAAATCTGCTGGCATGGTTAAAAGTTTAGTCATGCGCACTTGCCACTTATAACTTCCTCTCTCTTTTAACATGCGCAGATCATTTTACAATGCATTGTTTAACTTTTTGTTTTATATTTTCCTTCTCAGTGCTGTTAAAAAAGGAATAATCAGTAGATGATATAAAATAGTGCATGATCACTATAAGAATCAGTCAGAGAATTGAAAACTTTGGAAATCAGACTGGAAAAGCAGTTTACAAGGGAACAATGAGAGGACATATTCATGGTTTCGTAAGTATGCAGCAAAGTCCAGAAGGCTTAGGATTTTTGCTTGGAAGTATTTGCATAGGTAAGTTTATGCTCAAAGCAGACTTCAAAGAAATTTTCCTCAGGTAGATAGAAAATGTTAGAGGTGTGATGGGAAAGATAGAGTTAACTAGGAACATGTTTTTGGGAGTGTAAATAGTTGGGAAATTTTTCAAAGTTCCCTTCTGAGTTCTTTGTCAGAAACATTGGGGGAGTAAATGGCTGTAACTAAGGAAATCATTCTTTTGAGCTTGGATACAGGATCTGAATTACCTAGACATTGGAAGGCATTATTACATTTAATTTTGTTGGTTGCTAAAAAGCAGTTACTAGAAAATAGAAATCAATAGCTAAACTATCCATATTTGAAGTATTGATTATTGTACAGAGATAAAATAATTGGAAGAGGGATCTTTAAAAAAGTGAAGGAGAAAATTACCTAGAAATAAGTGGAATTTTTGGGAACAACAGATATTCAGGAGGAGGAATGAGGATTAAAGGAATGCAGGAATTGAGTAGTTTGCATAATGTTGGACTAAATGACAGCTGCTATAGAGAAAGACTGCGTTACAAAGACATGCATCTGGAGCATTTCCCCCTGGGCCTCCACTGAAAATTGTCTCTGTTCCATCCTAGTAAACAAATCTTAAATAAATAAGACAGTACATGTGAAAAAAATAGTTAAGATGACTGTTTTCTGTTAATCTGTGTATGTGCCTGGGCCTTATTTTTTCCAGCCCTTTAAATAAAAGTACCAGTCTTCTCCCTCAGTTTGCAAGGAATTAGCTTCTAAATACTAGGATTCATTAGGACAACCAGCTTTGTCCCTTCTTAACCAGAATTTTTAATAACTAAAAGCAGTGCACTGAAAACACTGCAGTCAGAACACACAAGCAATAAAGAATGTAAACAATGAAACTCACCTTTCCCACATTGTAGTCTGTTTTAATGCCGTAGAGATACCTCTCTTCAAAACAGTGGCATTTTTTTGTCCCCATTCATTTGAAATCCTGCTCTTTTGCTTCTTCCTCAGTTCAGACTGAATTACCCTAAACCCTGGGACATACTAGTGGAGACAACTTTGCTTTCTGCAAATCACAACTTTTAATACTTGAAAACACTGTACTAAAACAGACAATATAATAAAGCTAGAGAAAATATTACAAAACAAGACAAGGAAATTAAACAAAGTCACCTTCCTTACCTTTTTTTATGGTTCATTCCGAGTCCTCTTGAATACCTTGTTTTTTTCTTCCCCTCAACATAGAAGTACTGCTATCCTGAGTCTGTCAGTTCACAAGAGTTAGTTTCTAAGTCTTAGGACTGAATAGGAGACCTAGCCAGAAGTTTTTCTACAATGTAACACTGTACCTAAAATACTGCAGTCAAGCAAGACAAACAGTAACAAACATAAATCAGGTAACTCCCAAACAGCAGTCTGTTTTATGGCAGAGGCTGTTCAGTCAGATTTCTCTTGAAAAGCATTAAATGTTTTCTTTCCCTTTAAATAAACATACTGGTCTTTTGCTTCTCTATCTGTTCACATGTACTTACCTTCTAGGCCATAGGAGTAAGTAGCTCTAAAAAACAGAGCTTTTAATATTTTATAAAGTACTTTGATTAATCAGTTCAGTCACGCCACATACACACAATAAAGAATGTAAACCAAGAAACTTAGCTACCTCCCACTGCTGTTTGTTTTATGGCAGAGACTGTTCAGTTAAGATTTCTTTTCAAAACCCAGGAATGTTTTCTTTCCTTTTAAACTGAAGTACAGGTTCTTGCTCCTGCATCAGTTTAATTACCTTTTAGACCCTTGGAAAGAGTAACTAGAGCTTTAAATACTTTAAAGCACTGCTGTGCAAACACACGTCTTGTGATAAAGGACATAAACCAGGACACTCACCTTTCTCAACATAGTAGTCTGTTTTATGGCAAATGCTTTTCAGTTAGCCTTCTCTTCAAAACCCTCAAATGTTTTCTTCTCTTTTCAGTTGAAATCCTGCTCTGTTTCTTCTCTCTCACTTTGGAGTCCTAAATCCTAAGACTTTCTACAGGAGACACTGAGTTGTCTCCTAACCATAGCTTTTAATATTATAAAGCAATGCAGGAAAAATAAACACTGCAATAAAGCAAGAAATAACATAAGAAACAAGATAAGGAAAATAAAACCATCAAACTCTCCTTTCTCACACTGTAGTCCATTTCTGGAAGTGGCGGTTCAGTCTAATTACTTATGGAAACTTTGGATTTTTTTCCTTTACATAGAAATACTCATCTCCTGATTCTCCCTCAGTCCACATGGAATTAGATTCTAAATCCTAGGACTCAGTGGGCAACACAACTTTGTTCTGTCTGTACCAAAACATGTAGTTCTTTAAAACTCTGCGTTAAAGCCACTACAGTCAAGCAGGATACACAAGGAAGGTTGTAAACCAGTTAAGTCACCATTCCAATGCTGTAGTCTGTTTTATAGTTGTGGCTGTTACATCATATCTGTCATCAAACTTTGGATTGTTTTCTTTCCCTTTAAATAAAGGTACTGGTGTCTTCTCATCCATCAGCTCACAGGTAACTACCTCCTAGAACACTGGACTAAATAGAAAGAGAACTTTGATCTCTCCAGCCAGAACATTTAGTACTTTAAAACTTTGCAGCCAAACATTGCAGTCAAGCCACACAGACGCAATAAGCAATGTAAACCAAGACACTTACCTTTACCACACAGCAGTCTGTTTTATGGCAAAGGGTATTTGGTCAGTTTCTCGTCATAACCTTGGAATGTTTTCTTCCACTTTCATTTGAAACCCTGGTATCTTGCTTCTGTTTGTCTCAGTTCACATTAGCTGCTAAATAAATCCTAGGACTCACTAGAGGAAACATCTTTGTTCTCTTCTATACACAATATTTAATACTTGAAAACACTAAACTAGACTAATACTCCAATCCAGCAAGAAGAAATAGAAGAAACAAAATATGCAAAATAAACCAAGAAATCTTTTACTGCAGGGGTGGTTCAGCATGATTTCTCTTGAAGGCTGTGGTATGTTTTCTTTCCTTTAAATAGAAATACTGGACTATAGCACCTCTTTCAATTCAGATGCAATTAACTTCTGAATATTATGACTTACCAGGAAACACAGGTTTGCTCTCTCCTAACCAGAACATTTAAGTTCATAAGGTTTAAGAATGAGTGTTTAGGCTTTAAGACCATCAAACTTCTTTAAGGATGAAATTTTTGTGTTCAGTCTAAGCATAGCTAAATTTTTCTGAGACTCATAGACTATAGAACAATTACAAGTTCTAAGGTTAGGTTGAGTAATATGTTAATCTCTTAATTTTTATTGATATGTAAACAAAAGCTAACATTCTTATTCATGGGCAATAAAATTTGAATACAGTTCTAAGTTTAGTAATTCATCCTTAAGAGCTTTATAGGCTGGGCTAGCCTTGCCATGGAAATATATGTAATGAAGTGAGAACAGATTTAATTTTATACATCTATCATAGTAACTAAGGTCTTTTACAGTTGGAATGCTTTTCATAAATTTCCTTTGAACTGATGTATATTTCAGATGTTCACTATATGTAGAAATGAAAAATGATTTATTGTGGTCTAAAATAAGTTTCTGGTACGTTGTATATTTTGTTAATCTCTGAGGAAGATAGATTTTAACATAAGTCCTATATGTCTTAGGGCTACAGTTCTAATGCTGTTTACATGCTTTAAAAATGAAAAGTTACTGTTTATTGTAATCCCATGATATTTGTATTTATATGCTTGTTCCAGAACCAAGGAATATCATATTGTTTACCAAAATACATAATCACTTTTTGCCCAGTAAGAAATATGTAAATAACCATTTATTGCATTCATATCACAGTTTGAGACTAACACAAATCCATACTTGTAATCATCTGTATACTTGTTGAAGATTCCCCTGTAGGAGAGGTGGCAAAAACAAAGTTAAATAAGAACGGGCCCAAAACTGAGTCTTGAGGAGCAAAAAAAAAAATGCAGGTAGCGAGAGTGAACTCCTTGTATAGTGATGCAGGAGTAATGACCACAAACAGTTATTGACCCAGTTAATCAGATATGGATTAAATTTGTCCATTTTTGTATTGAATAATGGTGTATGGTATTGAATGCTTGAGGAAGATTTAAAAAAAAATGCACCAGCTGCAAGTTCTAGATCCCTAACACGATCCCAGAATTTGGCGTGATTACTGAAGGCAGAGCTTCTTTCACTGAATCCTTATTGACATAATATGAATAAAATTTAAGCTTTTTATATGAGGCCATTAAAAGATGAATTAAACATCTTTCAAAGCATTCGCCCATAAGTGATATCAGACTAATATATCTATAATTTTGAATTTCAGTTTATTTACCCCATTTAAAAATGGTGTAATACTTGATTTTTGTTGATTCATAGACAAAAGCTTTAGCTAATAGTCTGTTAAAGAGTGTATGTAAATAGGACTGAACTATGTTTGGATATTTAAGACTAAGAGTAGTGGAATATTATCTGGCCCCAGTGAAAGTTTCAAATAATTTTTTAAGGAGTTAGAAATAAGGGCATTGGAAATGGTAGGACATACATCATCTGTAATTATGACTATTTCTTGGATGATTGAAGGAGAACTCAAATACAAAGTAATAAAATTAGAAAAGTAATGTTTAAAATAATCTGCAATAAGACTAGAAAAGTACAGGTTAAATTCATCCACAGTCAGTTTGGGTTCATCTTCTGTTTTACCATTACTTGTTATAGAGCGTATAAAATATCTTGTCTGGGTTTCTGACTTAATGTGTTTGTAGTAATATTTTTTTTCTGCATGTGATCTGCCAGTCTAGTCTCAAACTTGTTTTCATTGTCTTAATTTGGATATAACTTGTATACAAATTGTGTTAAGTTTTGATTTATTTCTGTGAGTTGAGTATTTTCTGTATTGATGAAATGCACATATTTTTTTCTTTTTATATTGTCTGATTAAGTTAGTAATCCACCTACTTTTATTTATGTTTTGTGAAGTAGCAGCAGTAGTCATTTCTATTGAACTGACTCATTTTTCTTTTTTTTTCCAAAAAGGATTTTAATGATTCTTTTTCATTAACAAAAACTCAAACCTTGCTCTCCCTCTACAGATAACCTACCTCCCTCCTTCGTTAAACTTGCTGCAGACTCCATTGCCTACCCAGTATCCATACTTTTTAACAGATCTATACAAGAGTCTGCTGTCTCTCTATTATGGAAATCCTTTTTCACTATCCCTTTGCATAAAGGTGGTAGCTCAACTGACCCATTTAACTATAGACCTATAGCCATTCTACCCCCCCCTCTCTAAGGTACTTGAAAAATGTATTCATTCACAACTTCTCAAACACCTCCTTGATCACAACCTGCTCACTCCCATCCAGCATGGTTTTCGTCCCAACCACAGCACAACTACTGCCCTATTATCCTTCACTCATACCATTGCTGAGGCCCTAGATAATAACAGACTGATATCTTGTCTCTTCCTTGATTTATCTAATGCTTTTGATACAGTCTCCCATAGTCTCCTACTATCCAAACTTGCTAATCTCAATATGAGTACCAACTCCCTTGCCTGGTTCTCCAGTTACTTATATGTTAGGCAACAATCAGTAAAATGGCTCTCCTCTTCCTCTCCTTTCTTACCTGTCCCAACAGAGGTCTCACAAGGCTCCATCCTAGGGCCCCTTCTATTTAACATTTTCACCAATGATCTTCATACAGCTTGCTGTACATCTTCCCTCATACAATACGCAGACGATAATACTCTGATCTCTACCTCAAATAACATCTCTAAACTCCATGACCTCACTCAACAGGTCTTCCTAGCCACAGAAAGCTGGTTATCTTCTAATCTGCTCATCCTCAACCCTAAAAAGACCAAACTATTGCTATTTCTCCCTCACTCTCTAGCTCACCACAAATCCTCCTTTGCCATCACTTCCTCAAATCACACTACTATTAAACCCGAATCCCACACCAAACTCCTAGGCTTTATTATCGATGATGGACTCAATTTCAACTTACACATCCTACAATGCATCAAGAAGACAAATCAAAAGCTCGGTTTACTATACCGCCACAAAAGATTCTTAACTACTAACTCCAAACTCTCCCTTGCTCAAGCTCTGCTTCTCCCATCACTTCTTTACGCTGCCCCTGTGCTCCCACATATACAAACTACTACCCTAAACAAACTCCAGCAAACCTATAATAAGATAGCTCGATTCATCACCAGCTCTCCCTACAATACACACCATTGCCTTGCTCTAAACTCTCTCAATTGGCTAGAACTCCCAAATCTATTGTTATTAGCCCAACTTCAAATGATGCACACTATTCTTTATAAACCTGCTGCATGTCCTGCTCTCCCTTCCTTCATCACCATCTACTCTCCACCTCGTACCCTCCGGACATCTAACCAGCATCTACTACAAATATATTATCCCAAAAATCATTGGGCAAACTTCTATACAAGTACTGTATGGCCCAAGCTTGGAATAAACTTCCTAGAGAAATATGCAGTATAGTACACCCATCTCATTTCAAAGAGATGTGCTGGTGTGGGAGTCACTGACAGAATATGTTTGTTTTTTATAGGTTCATAGATTAGTACTAGGCTAAATGCCCTTGTGGGTCATTTTAAGCCAAGCCAATTACCCCATGTATAGAATCAAACCCTGCACCTTGCATTTGTAAGGTAACCACTTTAACCATTAAACCAATCTTCCTTTTAAGTAGATAATTTGGAAAGCCCTGCTTCAAGCAGAGACAGATTTCACCCTGTCGGGGGTATCATATTTGAAATGCTAGAGGCACTGCCACCATGACTGCTTTCTGAAGGGCTGACATAAGATGACAGAAGTAAGCATGCTACTTTCTAACTTCCTCTGATTGATTCTTATAGTTATCATGCAATACTTCATATGCCCTGCTAATTATCCTTTTTTTAACAGCGGCTTCTTTACCAGCTTCGATTAAAAACTCTACAAGTGCAGGTCCTTCAGTTAGGACTCCCCTATCCCTTTCCTATACTCTGATATCAGTCCCTGGGAGGGAAGGTAATCTCTTACTGCATCCCAAATGTCATGTTGACCTCATCCCACTATATTATCTTTCCCCCTCCAGTTATTTGTTCCCAATACTTTGGTTCCTTTGCCAGTTTCTTCAGTGAATTCCAGCCCCATCTTGCCTATTTTCTGTACGTCTACTTGCATCCATCCCTATTGGTCAAATCTCTGTTTTTTGGGGGCTTCCCTAGGGGAAGTGATAGTGACAGGATACTGTGGAGGTGAAGGTGCTTTGTGTATGCTAGAAAAGAAATAAGCAAATGCTATACTAGATGCAATAGCTTCACTAACAATTCATGGCTTCCTTATGTACCTTAACATGAAGTTTAGAGTAATGGTATCTGTAATTTGCAGTTTTACACTACTTAAAATTTTTAGTACAACGAGAGTGGGTTAATTTAGTATCACTAAGGTGTTTGAAACTGGTATACCAAATAGATATGCAGCTGCAACTTTCAGACGTATAAATGAAAAGTGGTCTTACCAGCTTTACAGTCGTATTGAAACAGACTTTTTTAGACCAATATTTTTGCCCTGGCTCTGGACTCCTGGAATCACAGAATCATGTGAATACACAGAAAGAGCTAAAAAGAATCGGCCTCTAAATCCTTTGCCAGACTATTTAACACACTGCGAGGCTCAGCTGTATTC